>NW_028327200.1:600000-900000 GCF_987537825.1 Furipterus horrens | reverse complement strand
GTATCCGTCTTTTGGAAAGCCTCTCTGATTTACAAACATTGACTGTGAATGTACCACACTATTTACCGTCCCCCAAAACTGGATAGGCTAGAGGGTAGGTCTTGATATCTTTCTCCCTCTCCTCCACACTAACAACCTGTTGAAAGCCTACAGTTATAGAAAAGTCCAGCTTGGCCTTCTCTTGTGGATTGCATGTGGAGTGGGATGGCTTTGTCTGGCCCTAGAGGCTGGGATCCTGGGCTGTGCTGGGTCTGTCTGGAGCCATCAGCCCATGAAGGCTTATCTGGGGCATCAGTTGCCAATTCTGCATCCAGTGGACCCCATGTTGGTGGCTTGAAATCGGCCATGATGGGAGAATTAACATCGTGAAAATAAGAAGACCCTAGAAATCAGACCTGCACTCTCCCCTCCCAAGGGCCTGTCCCCAGCACGTCACTGCCCAGGACTGACCACAGAAGGTCACCTGGAGCTCATTAACGGAAGGGAGAGCTACATCACAGGGCAGCTCTGCCCCCCACTGTAAATGACTATGAGAGAGGAAGTGTGTGCCCTCTGCCCCGACGACAGGAGCCTGTCTCTGAACATAATGTCCGTTGGCAGTGAGTGTGCTTAGAGCAATACACACTGAGCTCAGATTCCACATGGGAGAGGTTCATCCTGACCTCCGATCATCCTAGGTCAAGGGCTCTTTGTGGGCTCATCCCTTCCCAGGAAGCATGTTGTGCTGATGACCCTGTCAATACACATTTGTCTGAGGGTAGACCCAAGGTCCTTGGTCGTGCCACGGGACCCTGAGTCCCTGATTTGCCTTCCTCTGGCTTCCAGGTGTTTCATCCATTCAGTTTGTCCCCTCTGTTTTACTTTATTTTATTTCATTTCATTTTTATTTACTTTCAAAATCCTCACCTGAGGATATGTCGTTTATTGATTTTAGAGAGAGGAAGGGAGAGAGAGGAACATCGATGTGAGAAATATGGATCGGTCTCCTCCCAAACATGGCCCACACAGGGATCAGACCCCCAACTCAGGTATGTGCCCTGACTAGGAATCAAGCCTGCAACCTATTGGTGTACAGGACAACATTCCAAACAACGGAGCCACCCTGGCCAGGGCTCTTTAGGTCATTTTCAATTGACAGAGTTTCCTTGGATATCACCTGCACAAACATATCATGCCTCATATGTCCTGGCAGGTTGAGAAGAGGTCCTTAACAGGACGTGGAACCGAATTGTGTGTCTGAGTGCACAAACTTGCATGTGTGTGATTGTGTGTCTGATGTGTGTGTGTGTATGTGTCTCAATCAAGGGAGGACAGAGCTGTTATCCTTTTGGTTTTCCATGGCACCCTTTGTTAAAAACTCTCCTGCCCCTCAATGCTTATTCCATGAGAACATCAGGTATTCTCTCTATATTCATTTATTAATTTATTCATCCATTCATTCCTTGGATTGGTTGGGGTGTAACTGACTGAGAGCTAGATCAATGCTGTGCATCTATGGAAACCAGTTTCCATAGAGAACGGTTTGTTGACATTCCATTCCAGTTTCCATGGCAACTAGGGTAAGCCATTTTTTTCTGGTGGCAGAAACATTTACAGACTGGAGAGCTGCAGTAACGGTAGAAACATCAAGACTAGTCGGTGTCTCCAATCAATGTGAGTCCTGTGTGTGTGTGTGTGTGTGTGTGTGTGTGTGTGTGTGTGTGTTGCCAGTGTTTGGCCTTTAGTTGGACATTAAGAGCTCTGATCCTTCCTGTTTTATAAGAGAGGATGGCAGCTCCTCTTGTTGTGGGCTAGGGTGGTTGAGTAACCTGTCATACCCCATCCCCATGTCAGTGTCCTCAGTGACATCTGTTGCATGAGGGTATTGTCACCTGAGTTCTTGAAAGCAGAGATCCCCAAGTATCTCTCTTTTACACCTCTGCTTACTTACAGTGATTGTCACATGAACCCTTAAAGCCATAAGCTTATTCATTTACACCTGCTCATAGTAAAGAGCTATTATGTGTGTGATGTGAGAGAGAGGATTTGAAGCCTGCAAACAAGACAAATAGGCAGGGTTGGAAGATGTAAGGTAACTTTGTGTAACCTGCGGGATGATATTGTGCTCACCCTGAGTCGCTCTCACACACACACACACACACACACACACACAAAGAAGTGTGTTCTCTACCAGTCAAATGTCCTCGTATCATACCATTAATTACAGTTAAGTAAACAATTCAGATCAGTTAATGGCTCCTTCTTTATTGTACAAGCATAAATACAAGTTCCTTCTTGAAGGCTCTGTGTTTTTTGGTTATGTGTTGGAAAGTGAATGCTGCTGATGTTACAGTTTGTATATGTTTATTTGTGTTTCTAAAGAAAAACAGCTTTTGTAGTATGTACCATTGCGTTCTTTATCAGGGATGCGCCTCCAGAAGAAGCAGGTTCCAGGTAAAGGTTACCCATGCCTTTCAGCTCAGTCCTGTACACTGCTGTATGATCCTGACACTGCACTCTGCCCATTCCATTTTCCCTCTGCCTTCTAGCTGCCTGTGAGGCTCAACCAGGGGGCCACGGGCAGTCTGGACATGACACAGTGACACAAGCAGCTGTACCTTCCTCTCCATTCCTGCTCCTCTTGGGGCCACCCCAATAACGGCCCTTCATATGACAGGGGCAGGGCATGTGATTGCAGTAGGGGCCAGCACCGACAGACTGGTGAACAGTCTCCTGACACATCGGAGTCCCAGGTCAAGGGCGGGGGTGGCCCCTCTCAGATCCCAGAGCTGCGGCTGGAATGCTTCACTTTTCCCCATCAACAGTGGGAGGGGTCTTGGGTTTGAGCATCCTTCCCTTGACCTCCTGGAGAAACCACACAGAGTTGGGCAGCCCCTTTTCCTTACAAATCTGAGCCCAAGCTCTGAGGCCTCCTCCTCTAGGGTCATGAGTTCTCAGAACCACCATTGCTTCCCCTGGTTTTTCCAGACCTACAGATGCCCACTCTGCCTACCATGGCATCCTTCTTTATTTTTTAAGTATATTTGATTGATCATGTTGTTACAGTAGTCCCAATTTTACCCCCTCTGCTCCCCCTCGGCCCAGTACCCCCCTTCTTTCCAGCAATCCCACCCCCATTATTCATGTCCACTGGTCGTGCATATACGTTCTTTGGCTTCCCCCTTTCCTATATTATTCTTAACTTCCCCCTGTCTATTTTGTACCAACCGTGGCACCCTTCTGAGTGTCCCATTGCTCCCTCTTTGCTTTTCCTGGACTCCAAATCATTCTATTAAACAATAAGACGGCCCTGCCAATAAGCAGGTTGGCTTTTCTTCTTTTCGCTTCTAAGGTCTTGCATTTTGCTTTGGTTCCTAGAAGTTTTACTATGAAGAGCCTATATGTGTTTGTACATGTGCTTGCATAACTGTGCTTGTGTAGGGGTGTGTGTGTGTGTGTGTGTGAGTGTGTGTGTGAATGAATGAAGATAGTGGTTTGGACACACGAACTATACCACATGAAATGATTCTTTATCTTGGAAAATTGCTGGCTATTGCTCTTTCACACATTCTGCAACACCCCTCTCTCTGCTTGGACTGCTATAATTATCTTTGTGTGTTTCTTTGCTCAAGTGCTCATGCTTCTCCTTCTCTGAGTAGATGGCCCAAAAAGTGAGTTCCTGCTTGTTTGTTAAGGAGAAATTGGGAGACAGAGCTTGGTAATTGGCTGATGCATGTATCTTTAGAGTCAGATCTGATTATTTGCAGGTGAGACAGAAATCTAACTTTTTTATTCCTTTGAGAAAACTGAGGACAGTTCATGCTTTTCCAGTTTGTAGTAGTTCTCGTTTAAATAGTATGTATAAGAACAACCCACATCTCCAGGTAGGCGTGCCATCTATGCATTTGTGAAACTAGTGAATGACATAAGAAAAAATGTTCCAAGATATCACATCTCACTCAATCATTCTACAAATAGAATTTAAGCCCAATGAAATCTTTATTGTTCTTTTTATTATTATTTCTTACAGCCAACTGTAGATATTGATCTCAAAATAACATTTCAGTTAAAAGGATATATAAAACAATGCTTAAAGTATTCAGACGATGCAGCTTAGACAGTCCATGGATATTTAATTTGGCTCCAGACTCCTAACCATTTCTTCTGCTTGTTCATATTTAAATTTCTTATGACAATATCTGCCCTATGACTGTATGAGAAGCTTCAAAAAAAGCAGTGAGAAGGTTTATGCTGAATTCATCTGGGAATGAGGGGTGCAAAAATAGGCAAGAATGTATTTTCTTCATAACAGAACATTGAGAGTGTTGCTCTGTTATAACAAAGGGAACTGCCAAGTCACGTTTTTATGGAAATACAAGTTTGGGGGACAGTTCAAATCACAAAACCTGCCATTTCAAAGAAGCTCCACGAAACTTCTAGTCACTGTAGGGAGGGGGAGTTGGGGTGAACATGAAAGAACGTCTGGCTCTGGGGGTGGTGCTGAGGGCGGTGTTGGGGGCTCTCTCTTGGAGACACCACCTTCAGAGCACTGGCTCCTCCCTTTTTCCTTCAGAAATGATTACAGCCCTCACAGGGGAAAGGAGAATAGAGCTTCCAAATAGTTCTTCCAAAACTCGTGGCTGTTGATTGGGGACACGAAAGCTCTGTCTTCCACTTCTTTGTTTGCTCAAGCAAAGAGCAGATGGGATAGAACAGAAGTTATACCAGGACCTGAAATATCAAAGCTAGTGCATTTGAGAACTTGATTTCCCAATGGCCTGAAATGAACTATGAAGCTAGAGGTTACGGAGTTGCTATTGATTGTGCCCCCTGTTGTTTTGTCTTCTTCTGTGTATCCTCTCTCTTCGGGCATGTCAGATGTGATTGTGAACTAAAACATTAGAAGCATCTTCATGTCCAAGTCTCCGAGAATTTGGGGTTACTTTATTTTTTTGAATATATATATATATATATATATACATATATATAATTTTATTTTATTTTTTATTGGTTTTCAATTACAGTTGTCCCATTCTCCCCCCCCCTTGCTCCCCGCCCCACCCAACCCACCCCTTCTCCCACAGTCATATTCCACCCCATTGTCCATGTCCATGAGTCATTTATACACGTTCTTTGATTAAACCCTTCCGTTACTTATCCCCCTTCTCTCCCTCCCCCCTCCCCACTACTGACTGCTATTCTAGTCTTTGTCCTATTCAGTTCGTTTGTTTGTGTTGCTCTTTAGTCTCCTGTATTAGCGGATATCATATGATATTTTTCTTTCATTGCCTCGCTTATTTCACTAAGCATGATTCTCTCTAGTGCCATCCATGTTGTCACAAACGGCAGGAGTTCCTTCTTACTCTCTGCTGCATAGTACTCCATTGTGTAAATGTATCACAGTTTTTGATCCACTCACCTACAGATGGGCACTTAGGTTGTTTCTAGCACTTAGCCATTGTAAACAGGGCTGCTATGAACATAGGGGTGCATAAGTTCTTTTGAATTGAGGTTTCAGGATTTGGGGGGTATAATTCTAGCAGTGGAATCGCTGGTTCAAATGGCAGTTCCATTTTTAGTTTTTTTTGAGGTAATTCCATACTGTTTTCCATAGTGGCTTCACCAGTCTGCATTCCCACCAACAGTGCAGTAAGGTTCCCGTTTCTCCACATCCTCGCCAGCACTTGTTTGTTGATTTGTTCATGATGGCCATTCCGGCAAGTGTAAAGTGGTATCTCATTGTGATTTTTTTTATTTGCATTTCTCTGATGGTTAGTGACGTTGAGCATTATTTCATGTGTCTATGAACCCGCTGTGTATCCTCCCTGCAGAAGTGTTTGTTCAGGTCTTTTGGCCATTTTTTAATTGGGCTGTCTGTCTTCTTGGTTTTTAATGAGTAAGTTCTTTATATATTTTGGAGATCAACCCCTTGTCTGAGGTATCATTGGCAAATATGTTTTCCCATATGGTTGGTTTCCTTTTCATCGTGCTGATGTTTTCTTTTGCTGAGCAGAAACTCTTTAGTTTGATGTAGTCCCATTTGTTTATTTATTTATTTTTATTTCCCTTGTCTTAGGAGGTGTATCAGTGACAATATTGCTACATGGGATATCTGAAATTTTCCTGCCTGTTTTTCTCTAGGACTTTTATGGTGCCACTACTTACATTTAAGTCTTTGATCCATCTTGAGTTTATTCTCATGTGTGGTGTAAGTTGGTGGTCTAGTTTCATTTTTTTGCATGTCCCTGTCCAGTTCTCGCAACACCATTTGTTGAAGGGGCTCTTCTCACCCCGTTTTCTGCTCCTTCCCCCTTTGTCAAATACTAGTTGACCATATAGACCCGGGTTTATTTCTGGACTCTCTATTCTGTTCCATTGATCTGTATGTCTGTTCTTATGCCAGTATCAGACTGTTTTGATCACAGAGGCTTTGGAGTATAGTTTGATACCTGGTATTCTGATTCCTCCTGCTGTGTTCTTCCGTCTCAAGATTGCTTTGGCTATTCGGGGTCTTTTTTGGTTCCATCTAAATTTTTGAAGTATTTCGTCTAGATCTGTGAAATATGTCATTAGTATTTTAACAGGGATTGCGTTGAATCTGTATATTGCTTTGGGAAGTATGAACATTTTAATGATGTTGATTCTTCCTATCCACCAACATGGTATTTGCTTCCATTTATTTGTACCTTCCTAATTTCTTTCTTCAGTGTTACATAGTTTTCTGAGTACAGGTCTTTTATCTCTTTGGTTAAGTTTATTCCTAGGTACTTTGTTTTTCTTGTTGCTATAGTCGATGGGATTTTTGTTTGTTTGTTTCTATGTCTGATATTTCATTGTTGGTGTACAGAGATGCCTTCGATTTCTGTATATTTATTTTGGTACCCTGCTACTTTGCCAAATTCACTTATTGTGTCGAGTAATTTTTTCGTGGAGTCTGTAGGGTTTTTTAAGTACACTATCATGTCATCTGCAAATAATGACAGTTTTTCTTCCTCTTTCCCAATTTGGATGCCTTTTATTTCTTTTTCTTGTCTGATTGCTGTGGCTAGAACTTCCAACACTATGTTAAATAGGAGTGGAGAGAGTGGACATCCTTGTCTTGTTCCTGATCTCAGGGGGAATGTTTTCTATTTTTGTCCCTTGAATATGATGTTGGCTTCAGGTTTCTCAATTATAGCCTTAAATATGTTGAGGTATGCTCCCTCTATTCCCATTTTGCTGAATGTTTTCATCATCCATGGGTGTTGTACTTTATCAAATGCTTTTTCTGCATTTATTGATCATGTGATTTTTGTCTTTCATTTTGTTTAGGTGGTGTATTATATTTATTGATTTGCAAATATTAAACCATTCTTGCATCCCTGGGATGAATGCCACTAGATCGTGGTGTATGATCTTTTTAATGTGTTGCTGAATCCAGTTTTCCAATATTGTGTTTCGGGTTTTAGCATCTATATTCATCAGTGATATTGGTCTGTAGATTTTTTTCTTCGTTGTGTCTTGACCTGGTTTTGGAATTAGGGTGATACTGGCTTCATAGAAAGAGTATGGGATTTTTCCCTCTTCTTGGATTTTTTAGAATAGTTTGATTAGGGTAGGAGTTAGTTCTTCCCTAAATGTTTTGTTAAATTTACCTGTGAAGCCATCCGGTCCAGGGCTTTTGTGTGCCTGGAGACTTTTGATTACTATTTCAATTTCACTCTGTGTTATTGGTCTGTTCAGGCTTTCTACTTATTCTTGATTCAGTTTTAGAAGATTGTATGTTTCTAGAAATTTGTCCATTTCATCTAGGTTGTCAAGTTTCTTGCCATACAGTTGTTTGTAGTAATTTCTTACAATCCTTTGTATTTCTGTGGTATCAGTCATGATTTCTCCTCTTCCATTTCTGATTTTGTTTATTTGGGTCCTCTTTCTTTTTTGCTTGATGAGCCTGGCCAAAGGCTTGTCGATTTTGGTTTTGTTTGTTTGTTTGTTTGTTTGTTTTTTCAAAGAACCAGCTCCTGCTTTTGTTGATCTTTGGAAGTGTTTGTTTAGTCTCTCTGTCATTTAATTCTGCTCTGATCTTGATGATTTTCTTCTGTCTACTCTCCCGGGCTTTGTTTGTTGTTGTTGTTCTAGTTCTTGTAGATGTAGGGTTAGATTTTTTATTTGAGATTCTTCTATACTTTTCATGTGAGCCTGTATTTCTATGAACATCGCTCTCAGGACTGCTTTTGCTGTGTCCCATAAGTTTTGGGCTGTGGTGTATTCATTATCGTTAGTTTCCAGAAACTTCTTGATTTCTTCCTTGCTGTCATTGTTAACCTATTCATTTCTTAATATCATGTTATTCATTCTCCATGAGTTTGGAAGTCTTTGATTTTTTTCCCTTGAGGTTGCTTTCTAGTTTCAAAGCATTGTGGTCGAAAAGATGCTTGATATGATTTCAATTTTCTTGAATTTGTTGAGGATTGTTTTGTGTCCTATTTATTATGTGGTCTATCTTTGAAAATGTCCCATGTGCCGTTGAAAAGAATGTATATTTTGCTTGTTTGGGGTGAAAAGTTCTATATAACAGTTAAGTCCATTTGGTTTTGTGTGTTGTTCAATGCCTCAATATCCTTGGTGTTTCTTTGCTTCGGAGATCTGTCTATTGAGTGTGTCGCTGTTGATATCCTTCTGGTAGTCTTCTAGAATTTTCCTTATATATTTGGGTGCTCCTACGTTGGGTGCATATATGTTTACCAGGGTTACATCTTCTTGATGGATTGTTCTTTTAAGTATTATGAAATGTCCTTCTTTGTCTCTTTTTATGGCCCTTGCTGTGAAATCCGTTTTGTCTGATGTAAGTGTTGCTACCCCAGCTTTTTCTTTCCTGTCCGTTTGCTTGGAATACTTTTTCCATCCCTTCACTTTCAGTCTGTGTAAATCTTTCGTTTTGACGTGTGTCTCTTGTAGGCATCATATATGTGGGTCATGTTTTCGTATCCTTTTCAGACCCTATGCCTTTTGGTTGGAGCATTTAATCCATTTACATTTAAGGTTATTATTGACATGTATGTATTCATTTCCCTTTGTACCTGTGTTCCTCTCCCTCTCTTTCTTCTTTCTCTTAAAGCATTCCCTTTAGCATGTCTTGCAATGCTGGTTTGGTGGAGACATATTCTTTTAGTCTTCCTTTGTCTGGGAAACTCCTTATTTCACCTTCCATTTCGAAGGAGAGCCTTGCTGGGTAGAGTAGTCTCGGTTGCAGGCCTTTGTTTTTCATTGCTTGGAATATTTTTTGCCATTCCCTTCTGGCTTGTAGTGTTTCTGTTGAGAAATCGGTTGCTAGCCTTATCGGAGCTCCCTTGTATATTATTTGGTGTTTTTCTCTTGTTGCTCTTAGGATTCTCGCTTTGTCTTTGAATGTTGCCATTTTAATTATGATGTGCCTTGGAGTGGGCCTTTTTGGGTTCATCTTCATTGGGACCCTCTGTGCTTCCTGAACTTGCATGACTTTTTCTCTCATCAGGTTAGGAAAATTGTCTGTCATTATTTTTTCTCAGGTTGTCTATCCCTTGCTCCTCCTCTTCTCCTTTTTGTATCCCTATGATTCTAATGCTCTTTAGTCCCATGTTGTCTTGCAGTTCGCTTCAACCCTCTTTATTCTTTTTGAATCTTTTTTCATTTTGTTGTATTGTCTGGGAATTTTTTTCTACATTGTACTCTAACTCACCGATCTGATCCTCTGCTTCATTTAGCATGCTTTTGATGGATTCTACTGTGTTCTTCAGTTCAGAAATTGTATTCTTCATTTATTCCTGGTTCTTATTAATAGTTTCTATGTCCTTTTTTATGCTGTTGTAGTTCCCTGTAAGTTCCTTGTAGCTTCCCTGAGATTCTTTGTGGTTTCCTTGGAGTTCCTTGTAATTTCCCTGGAGGTTTTTGTAGTTTTCTTTGAGATTGTCAAGTACATGGAGCTTCTTTATAACCATTCTTTTGAATTCCGTGTCTGATAGTTGGCTTATGTCTATTCCATCTCTCTCTCTTTTCTGGGGATCCCTCCTTTCCTTTCATTGGGAGGATGTTTCTGTGTCTCCCCATGTTGGAGTCTTCTTGTTTGTTTTTGTTCATTAAAATTGATGGCTTCGATTTCCCGCCTTTGTGGTATGAGATTTTTTATAGGAGTCCTTGGGGATTCAGTGGTATAGTCTCTTCGATCTCCTGAGCCTGACGCTCTTGGGATGCCCAAGTTTCAGGAGTCCATATAGAGTCTGGGTCTGTAAGGCAGCGTCCTTGGTGGCTTCGGAGTGAGCTGGAGCGGGCACCTTCAAAGCAGCAGCATGCCTGCATCCTTACTAGTTCAGGTCACATGGCTGATTCCTGACTGCACACTGCACAGCTGCTTCTTGTCACATGGCTCCTACAACCTGCTCCACCACGTCATGAGGCACTCCTTTACACTTCTCTTCCATGCTCCTTCTTACTCCAGCTCTTAGCCCAAAACCGCATGGCCCCTTCTTTCACACCAGACCTCATGGTCAATGGAGGGGCCCTTCTACATCTTTTCAAACAGCATGCCCCCCTTCCTGACGGCTCCCCCAATTTTCAATGCTGACCCTATCCACCATAAATCATTGCTATGAAAAGTATCTTAAGCCTTATCATCTGCCCTTTCACCCAGGCAGCAGCACAGCTATTATCTAGCTCCCAGCCTGCCATTGGCATGCAAAGTCCCTTAAAAGTACTTCCCCAACCTCAAACCATGGGCTGTGGGGACTTTCGGGATGTCTCCCCTGCCTTGCTACATCTTGCATCTTGGTGTGGTCCTCTTTGGGACCAACTTGTTTGTGACTCTGTGTGCTTCCTGGACTTGTATATCTAGTTCCTTCACCAAATTAGGGAAGTTTTCCTTCATCATTTTTTCAAATAAGCTTTCGATTTCTTGCTCTTCCTCTTCTCCTTCTGGCACCTCTGTGATTCAGATGTTGATATGCTTAAAGTTGACCCAGAGGTTCCTAAGCCTCTCCTCATTTTTTTTTTTTTTAATATTCTTGTTTCTTCATTCTGTACTGGTTGATTGGTTATTTCTTCCTATGTTTCAATACATTGATTTTAACCCTGGCTTCCTTCCCTTCACTATTGGTTTCATGTGGCTTTTTCTTCATTCCACATAGTGTAGCCTTCGCTTCTTCCCTTATGCACTTGCCATACTCAGTTGTTTCTCTGAGCATCCTTATTAGTAGTGTTTTGAACTCTGTGTCAATTAGGTTGGCTCTGTCTTCCTCGCTTAGTTATCCCTCTGGAGCCTTGATCTACTCTTTCTTTGGGGCCATACTCCTGTTTGCTCAACTTGCCAGCCTCCTTTGTTTGCCTCTGCGCTTTAGGTAGAATTGTTGACCTTGTTATTTTTAAGGGGCAGAGCCTTAGGTTTTCGTCAGTGCTGCGCGACCTGTTTCAACGCCTTGTGATGCTGTATGTGGGGAAGGAGTCAGAGGGGGAACAATGGTGCTTGCCCAGCACCTGCCACTTTTCCAGTCATTTCACCTGCTTCCCATATGTGACCGGCACCCTTGTAGCCGTGGCTCTGGTGATGGTTCCCAGAGTGGGTGGGTTTGCACACATTCTAGCACTGTGGGGGCCCTCTGAACTCTCCTGAGAGACAAGCAGTTTCTTCTGCCACACCAATCCCTCTGGTTTTCACAGTAGAAACAGAAAGGCTTTATTTTCCCGGTGCTGGAGACATGAGCTTTGCGGTCTGAACTGGGAGTGGGGTCGCTCCCCAGGTGTCCCTCTCAGTTTCTATAATGTATGACCACTGGTTCGCCAGCTGCAGCCACTGCTTTGCCGCCCCCGCTGCAGCTACACCTCATCCTCTCGCCCCAGCTCCTAGTCTCCGCCCCTCCCACCATCTGGATGAGTATTAATTCTTTATAGATTTGTTTGTTGGGCTTCTATGCGGTTCAATTCTCTTGCAGTTCTAGGTGGTTCTTTGTCTTGAGGTAGATGTAATCCTTACGGTTGTGCAAGGAGGTATGATGTGTCCACCTACACCTCCACTTTTGCCCTGGGGTTACTTTAAATGTTAGTTTGTGTTGTTCAGAGTTCTGGTTTTAACACATTGTGACTGGTGTGCAAAAGAGGATCGAGATTTACATACTATTCTATCTGTCTATCTATCTACCAATCATGTATCCACTTCCCACACACACCTTTAGAGAGAGAATTGAGTTGCAATCTTAGTACAAAATAGGAGAGGAAAATTATCTGCAACATTATGTACCAACCCTTAATGGAAGATGTTTGAACCATGGATCAAAGCATACGATGGCAGGACAATTTACTGTTTTCATTCAACACCCTTCCATTTGGTGATTGTCTCACTTAAGGAGGTGTTGTTTTACTAGTTGGAAAGTTAACTGTGGCTGATATTTTGGTTGTCTCCTGAAAGTGGTCCACTAAAGGGTTTGACACTTGAAAAGATGTACACACATGTGAATATGAGAGAATATTCAAAATGTTTCTACAATTTCAAAAGTGGTTTTCTATGTTATATAATATATGTATAAACAGAATAAAATGTCTCGAGTCCATGCATTACACATTTGCAGTAAGCATTCCTAGGTGTTAGATTAGATTATTGACGCTTAGTATTTGTCCCACTCTCTAATTTGAAACATCATTTTGGGTTTTCCATGTGCGTTTTTGAAATAAGGAACTAAAAGAAACTGCAAATAACATCTATACTAGAAGCAGAAACATGTGCATGCGTGTGTGGAGGCAGAGAGCAAGGATTACGTGTATCAATATCAGGCATCTGTGTCTCTAATGTGATTCTGGGTGATTGCGCGCGCGCGCTTGCTTGTGTGTGTGTGTGTGTGTGTGTGTGTGTGTGTGTGTGTGTGTGTATGTACATGTGCCTTGGGATGCTGGCTGCTCTCTGGTTGGAGTTGAGGTCACCCAGGCACTCCTGCTTTGTGTGACAGGCTGGCAAGTCTTGTTGCAGAGAGGCTGCAAGGACTGAGTTACCTGTTTTTCCTTCCTCCTTTCTTTCTGTGCTCAGAGCAGGTACACTAAGTTCTCTAAGGCAGAGAACCTGAAACCTGCATGACCATGTTATGTCCAAATTATACACATTAAGTCACGGTATAGTTCATATATCTATGAGTGTGTGTGAACAAAGCTGCACATGCAGGCATTTACTACCGAAATCATATTCCATCTTCTAAAGAGCATCATTGGAGACTGATAACGGATGAGCTAAAATCTATAAGTGAATTATAATGCCTATCTGTACGGTGAATACAGAAAAGTAGAACCTATGAACATGGTACTTCTGGGTGGGAAGAGGAGGATTAAGAAAAGGATTGCATGTGCATCCCATACAACTAAATGTCTGAAATTTACTTCAAGTTCTTAAATTTCGGAAGGTCCACATTGTCAAGAGATTCACAAGAATGGTGTGAAAGTAGGCACTCACATGAAACGGTGATCAAGATGCTCTTGAGTGAGGAAATGCAATGGTAGGTCATAGGTGCAGGTATGTGCATACGAGTGCACGGGAGATGTGTGGGAAGCCCATTCGCCATCATACTGAGAGCGAGCATCTACAATGTGTCATCTCCTGCATACATTGCTCTGCACGTTTTACATTCTCCACAAGCCCATGTGATGTGTCTTTAGATGGACAAAACAACACACACTAGCATTACAGACCCAATGTTTGTGTCACACACACACCACGCACACACATGCTGCTACTCTGAAAGACTCTATGAGTCCAAGGAAAAGGAGGACTGTCATGAAAGCAGTAGTGCCCACTCCTGTGGAGTAGGAGGGACTGGCATCAATGGAGTAGCTTCAGTTGGAAATAGATTGAAATGCAAAAAAGGAAGAAAAGAAGCATGGCATCTACATTATAAATAAGATTTAACTAACATTTCTGTTTAAGAATGGCATGCGTTCCAAGGTTGGGGAAGGGAAAATGATGACTCTATCCCCATTTATTCTTTTAAATATATATTTTTAATTATACTGTCATAGTTGTGCCAATTATTTTTCCCCTTGCTCCCCTCCACCCAGTACCCCCTTTCCCTCCAGCTATCCCACCCCCCTTACTTCATGTCCATGGGTCGTGCATGTAAGTTCTTTGGCTTCACCCTTTCCTATATTATACTTAACTTCCCCCTGTCTATTTTGTACCAATCAGTTATGCTTCTTAATCCCTGCACCTTTTCCACCATTCTCCTTCTTCCCCCTCCCAGCTCATAACCCTCCAACTAATCCCCAGACCGACGATTATGCTCCTATTCTGGTTATTTGCTTAGCTTGCTTTTGTTCTTAGCTTTTAGATTCTGTGTTGATAGGTATGAGTTTGTTGTCATTTGAATATTCATAGTCTGGATCTCCTTGTTCTTAAATAAGTCCCTTTAACATTTCATATAATAATGGCTTGATGATGATGAACTCCTTTAGCTTTACCTTGTCTGGGAAGCACTGTATCTCCCCTTCCGTTCTAAATGATAGCTTTGCTGGATAGAGTAATCTTGGTTGTAGGTCCTTGCTCTGCATCACTTTGAATACTTCTTGCCAGTTCCTTCCTGCCTGAAAAGTTTCTTTTGGAAAATCGGCTGACAGTTTTATAGGAACTCATTTGTGGAAGACTCATCTCTTCTCTTGCTGCTTTTAAGAGTCTCTCTGTCTTTCACCTTTGGCATTTAAACTACTACGTGTCTTGGTGTGGAACTCTTTGGATCCAGCTTGTTTGGGACTCTCTGTGCTTCCTGGACTTGTATGTCTGTTTCCTTTGTCATATTAAGAAAGTTTTTCTTCACCATTTTTTCACTACATTTTCAATTTCTGGCTCTTCTTCTTCTTCTTCTTCTTCTTCTTCTTCTTCTTCTTCTTCTTCTTCTTCTGGCACCCCTATGATTCAGATGTTGACACGTTCAAAGTTGTCCCAGAGGTTCCTAAGCCTCTCCTCGTTTTCTTCTATTCTTTTTCTTCATTTTGCACTGGTTGACTGTTAATTTCAGCCTTATGTTCCAAACCATTGATTTGAACCCTGGTTTCCTTCCCTCCACCATTGGTTTTGTGTGGATTTTCCTGCATTTCACTTTGTATAGTCTTCACTTCTTCCCTTAAGAGTTTGTCATACTCAAGCATGTCTTTCCAGTCTGTGAGCATCGTTATTACCAGTATCTAACTCTGCATCTCTTAGGTTGGCTATCTCCTCATCTCTTAGTTTTCCCACTGGACCCTTGATCCCTTCCCTCTTTTGGGCCATATTTCTGTCTCCCCAACTTGACCTGCTCCTGTGTTTGCCTCTGTGTCTTAGGTAGAGCTGTTGTACCTGTTACATGGTAAGGGGCAGAGCCTTAGGTGTTTCTCAGTACAGGGCAACCTGTTTCACCACATTGTGGCACTGTATATGGGGGAGGCGTCTGAGAGGGAACAATGCTGCTTGCTCAGCACTCATCCCTTTTCCAGGAGCTTCTCCCACTTCCTGTATGGGACTGGCACACCTCTAACTGTTTCCCTGGCCGTCGTTCCCAGGGTGGGTGGATTTGTGGATGTTCTAGGACTGCTGAGAGACTGGCGGCTTCTTCCTCCACCCCAATCCCCACTGGTTCTCACGGTCAGAAGCAACAAGGCTTTATTTTCCCGAGCCCTGGAACCGTAAGCTGTGTGGTCTGGTCTGGAGCTGGGATATATTCCCCAGTTGTCCTCTAGACTTTCATAATGTGTGACTGCACTTTCTGCTGGCCGTCCACAGCCACTGCCTTGCTGCCACTGCCATTGCTGCCTCTGCCACCGCCACCACACCACCTGCTCTCCACCCCAGTTCTGCCCCTCCTACCTGTGTGGATGAGTATTACTTCTGTGTATCTGTTCGTTGGACTTCCATGCCGTGCAATGTTCTGGTAGTTCTGGGTGTTTTTAGTTCTGAGGTAGCTGTATTCCTTCTTATGGTTGTGGAGGGAGGGGAAGCATGTGTACCTGTGCTGCCATCTTGGCTGGAAGTACACCCTCTTCTCTCATTCCCCATTTAACTAACTCGCTTGGATTTCCTAGATTAATATAGAGGTGCATTTGGTACCATTTTATCCCTGGAAGAGCAGTGCACTTCAGAAGCCCAGAGAAGGGTAAAGGGCCTGTCCCACAAGCAGTTGGAGTTCAACAGATCCTGCTCACAGAACCTCGCCTACCACAGTCCACCTGGCATTCGGTAAGACTTTCCCATTGTACTACACATCTCATCTGCAATCATTTGTTTCATGTTGACATTTGGCATGTGTTTTATTTTTGCTCCTCACTGCACAGTCACTACTTCACACTGATTTGGTGCTTGAGGGTGGGAGTCGGGATCCATTTAAACCACCATGGAGAAGCAAAGAGGTGTGTGTCCCAGCCAGTGGCCTGTGCCTGCAGCGATCCTTATGAACGGGAATACCTCTAACACCCACAAGAACTTCATGAACCCCTGGCTTCTATGTTCCCACTCTTGGACATGCTATCATGCTGATACCCATGTCTGTAGATCGGAGGTCATCTCTGACTTCCTTGGGTGCACAGGGCCATGCTCGCACACCAGAAAAGAGACCCTGAAGCATTCCCCTAGGATGAGCCCCGAGGAGCACAAAAGGCACTGGATGTCCAATGGCACAAATGAGATCCTGGACATGACGCCAACCTCCACACACAAGTGATCTTTATTATGCAGTAGTGACAACAGGACACAAAGTGGGTTCAGAGGGCTGTGGAATTCTTCTGGTATCTTTCATATTTTTTCCCAAATAGTTGCCTTGTACTCGGCCTCCCCCAACTCTGCCTGTTACACACCAAAACAGTTCTTTCTGACACTCTTCTTCTTTTCCTTTTCCATATTCCAGTATTCTTCAGTTCAGTCTATCAAAACACAAGTTCCAGCATTTCTGGGAGATTCAGGTGGAGAAGAACAGGTCACACAAGCAATAATCCCTCTCAAGTCCTAGGCAAAAACATGTGGTGAAACACATTGCCTGAGGACAATCCTGCTGTAGCTGTGGGACAGCTGCACCCCTAGACTTCTGTTAATTACCTTTCAATACCCAAGACCAGTCATAATGGACTCCAAATATGTCTTGTGCAGTTGGAAAGGCCAGTTCTGGCCAGCAAGGGTTTTGTCCAGATCCGGACGCTCACCAAAAAATAAGAAGAAAAAGCCATGTTATCTACAAGTTGAAATACTCTCAGTAGGTAAAACTATTCAAGTGAAACGCAGGGAAGTAAAGATCCTAAATGAGTCTCAAGTTGAATCCATCTTCTCTTCGATAGTGGCCCAGCCAAAGGCCAGCGTCCCACCAGGAGAGCGAGCAGCCTACAGGAGAGCTTTGACATTGGCACAGAAGATTCTGAAAAAGAGAGCAAAGTTGGGTCCATCCAGAGCATCAGATGATCCAGAGACCATTACAATGTCTCCAAAGGGGCCACGGATACAGTCTCATAAAAAATCTCGGAAGCCCAAAGGGCATTCACTGAGATGTCTTAGCCAAAGGAAAACCCCCAGATCACTGTTGGTACATTCAGGGGATGAAGACACCCCTGATGGTGACAAATCACAGGTACACACATGTGTCGCTCCTGTTCCAAGAAAAAAGCAAACAAAGTCCTCAGAGAGTTTCAGCATGTGCTCAAACTCCCCATTGCTTTCAGAAGACAACCATGAGAAAGAGGGCAAGGAAAAGACAAACACCTCAAAAGCTAGGTCCCGGAATTGCACAGTCAGGAAGAACGGTGCAGGTGCTAAAAGGGGAGGCGTGCTTCCATGTCGGCCACCCAGTTTCATCGTCACTGTGCCCAAGGCTCTGAAAAGAAAGGCACCATGCAGAAGCTGCCCAAAGACCTCGGCTGTCTCCTCTGACTGCTCCGGGAACATCGAGGACCCTGGAGAGGGTGCCTGGAAGCCAGGCTCCAAAGGTGTGGCAGCACCCTCCAGTGCCTCTAAACCAGGGCTGCGGTATTCACGCCGTTGGGCATGCAAACAAAGGAAGCGGTGGGCACCAGAGTTTCAAAGAACACAGCAGGAACCTCAACCTCTTGTTGACTCAAAGGCTATGAACCCCACCACCGCCATGAAGAAGGATGTTGCCGAGGATGTGGGACAACCGATAGTCAGGAAGAACGGTGCAGGTGCTAAAAGGGGAGGCGTACTTCCATGTCGGCCACCCAGTTTCATCGTCACTGTGCCCAAGGCTCTGAAAAGAAAGGCACCATGCAGAAGCTGCCCAAACACCTCGGCTGTCTCCTCTGACTGCTCCGGGAACATCGAGGACCCTGGAGAGGGTGCCTGGAAGCCAGGCTCCAAAGGTGTGGCAGCACCCTCCAGTGCCTCTAACCCAGGGCTGCGGTATTCATGCCGTTTGGCATGCAAACAAAGGAAGCGGTGGGCACCAGAGTTTCAGAGAACACGGCAGGAACCTCAACCATTTGTTGACTCAAAGGCTGTGAACCCCACCACCGCTATGAAGAAGGATGCTGCTGAGGATGTGGGACAACCGATCGTCAGGAAGAACAGTGCAGGGGCTGAAAGGGGAGCCATCCTTCCATCTCTGCCACACAGTTCCATAGTCACTGTGCCCAAGGCTCCGAAAAGAAAGGCATCACGTAGCACCTGCCCCAAGACCCCAACTGTCTCCTCTGACTGTTCCGTGAACATCAAGGACCCTGCACAGGGTGCCTGGAAGCCAGGCTCTGAAGGTGCGGCAGCACCCTCCAGTGCCCCTAACCCAGAGCTGCGGTGTTCACGCCGTTTGGCATGCAAACCAAGGAAGCGGTGGGCACCAGAGTTTCAGAGAACACGGCAGGAACCTCAACCTTTTGTTGACTCAAAGGCTCTGAACCCCACCACCGCTATGAGGAAGCATGGCGCCAAGGATGTGCCACAACTGATAAGCAAGGCTGTCCCACAGGAGCTGGGCCCCATTGAAAGAGGAATGGTGGTCTGGTTTAAATTTCAAAACCACCCGTTTTGGCCAGCAGTGGTGAAGACTGTCAGCCACCCAGAGAAGACTGCAAGGGTGCTTCTGATTGATGCAAACATGTGCGCAGCATGGAGCGGCATTCGAGTGCCTCTTCGCAGGTTAAAGCATCTGCATTGTAAGGAGAAGGAGAAACTAATGGAGAGAGCCAAGAAAGTGTACGAGCATGGTGTGAACTGGTGCTTCTCCCTGATTTCCCACTACGGAGAACAGCTCAGTCACGGGTCTTTTGTGGGTTCTTTCCTGGACTACTATGCCGCCGACATCAGCTACCCAATTAGGAAAGCCATCCAAGAGGCGCATCTTGAGGTTGATTTCCCGAAGGTGAATTACGCCGACCTGGAAGATTCCGAGGAGGAGAGCTCCCCAGGCGGGAAGGGGCCCTGCAAGAAAACGCTCCCTGACCAGATGAGGGCTGCTTGGGACCGAGAAAACCAGAAGCTCGTGGACTTCATCGTGAGGAGAAAGGGAGCCGACTCCCATCTTCTGGACATCCTCAAAGGCAGGAAACAGTCCAGGTGGCTGGTGTCATTTATGAAATCAGCCAGATATGTGATCTGCGTTGAGACATACCTGGAGGATGAAGACCAGTTGGATGACGTGGTAGGGCATTTACAAGAGCTCTACAAGCAAATAGACAAGAAGGCGCTGTCTCTGACAAGGGATGACAAAGTAAGTTTTGTTCTGGAAGTCCTTCTGCCAGAAGCCATAATTTGTTCAATTGCTGCCCTTGATGGGCTAGATTACAAGGAGGCAGAAGTAAAGTACCTGCAAGGGCCACCTGTGCATTACCGGGAAAAAGAACTATTTGATAAAAATATCTTAAGGGAAATAAAAAAGAGATCGGCAATCGTGAGCAAGGCGAAATAACTCTCCCCCTGCACCCACACCTTAGCCAAGAGACCTCTCACTCGTAGCATTAGTAAGAAACCCCGACTGCACGAAACGTGTGATCCCTCCATCCTTTACCACACATAAAGACATTCTGGAAATTCGAGAATGTGATAAGTTTGTTTTAGATCTTTCTCTGGCAGTTGTGGGTGGCACGGTCCTCATCATTTTTTGTTCACAAATTAATTTGTTAAAATATCACTGACACCTGTACTTGCCTCTGCTTGCTCAGATGTGTGACTCTCCAGGTCATTTAATAAAGTTGCTTTTGACCGTATATAGTTTGTATTTTCTTATAAGACACACACTCTGTCACTACCTGAAAGAGCCCTGGTAACAGGTACTAAGCAACAATTGCTTTCAAACGCTGAGACGTATTTTACAGAAACGTCACATGAGCTGCTCGTTATTTTCGTGATACATTCATATAAACGATTGAATTCCTTCCCAATATAATTCCTGAGTTTCCCCTGCTATGTGTATTCCTTTGGGGGAAGGGGGCAGGAACATCCCTGAGATGTGAGACCAATGACAGAGATCTTTTTCTATATATTATCACTACCATCAGATGGTTCTTGGAAAGGCAATCTGAAATCCAGACCAAGTGAAGGGATCATCTGCATATAGCCCACCTGTGAGTAAATGAGATCTCAGCATGCAGTAAACACTTGATCAGCCCGTGCTGGTAGAGCTGCTCCTACTGGGCCTCAGGGTTCTCAGCCCTCCTAGGGGGTCTGACGAGTCTTCCAGGGCCAGGACAGTGAAAGACCAGGTCCTCAGCGGGCGCCCCGTGTACATCCTCCAGGGTCTGCTCCACCGTGGGGGCCGCTGGGCGAGTGGGCAGCACCACGTGCTTTTTGGCCTTCGGGCCCGTCATCCCTCACCCCTTCAGTGTCCGGGGCCGGTGGAGGTCCACCTCTGCCTCTGTTTCCCCGCTGAAGTCACCTCACCTCACCTGGGCACGCGCCCAGGGCTGCTGGCACCAGAGGGAAGTCTAGTTTGACTCTTATGAACACATTTCACAACCTGTAGAAACATAGTTTCTTCTATTGGCAAATACACTCGCTTTCAAGAATCACACCTCTAACAAAGACATTTATCAGCAAGGCACTCATTAACAGCTCCAAATCCATTCTACAGCCTCTGCAACAAAAGCCAAAGCAGGCAAACCCAAGACTTGTCTAGCAATCAACGTTTTAGCATTTCAAAATATCTAGATATCCAATAACTTTCACCAAAATTCACTAATTTAGAGAGGAATAGGTGAAGTAAATTAAATCAAGGTGATCAGGTGTGGCTCAGAGTTTTTTTTTTTTCAACACTTTTCATAAGATTTACCTTCCAGAAATTTGCACATTAAGATAGTCCAGATAAGAGTTATTGGACACCAGGCATTTGCATTTCAAAGGCAAACTTTGGTTTTGGAGTTGTGGGCGCGAGGTGAGGGGATGGCATTTATTAGCTTCAGAAGTCTTCTTTAGCTCAGAGATAGTCTCTAAATTTTCTTGTTAACCTTTGAAAAGGTTATCTGTGCTCCTCCTAGAGGCTTTTAATTTCTAAATCAATAAGCTTCTCATTCATTCAGTTTAGTTTTAGAGCCAGTATTTTCTAATTTTGCATGCAAAAAAAAATTAGGCTCCAAAAGAAAACTGTAGTTTGGCCATTTTAAGTTGGTAACACTTCTGGTTAAACCCTCCCCTTTCTTTAATGCACGTACAAGTCAAGGCTTTCTACCAGGAGTATTAATGAGGGCTGGGGGGTGGGAGTTTCTCTGGCTTTGGAGGCACAGTTTACCATGTTAATTTTAGTTTGATTTTGAGATCTGTACAGTCTGTACTTCACATTCACAGAAAGCAATACGAATTGAAAAGCAAAATTAAAAAACCACCCACTCATTTTTTCCCCTCCAGCCCTGCCTTAACCTGGGTTCTGTCAACCTTTAATCTTAGTTCCACTTTGAAGATTTAAAAAGACAACTCAGATAAAGTCAGGGTCTCATACCTTAAAACAGGGAGGTCTGGAATTCCAGTTGAAACTCACCCGAGTTCACCCTTTGGAAAACGAAGAGCCAGTGAGGCACAATGGGCCTCTGCTGATACATAGCATGAGTCTGGGTCTGCAACGTGGTCCGGGGTAAGATTCTTCGGAATCCTGCTGACTCTGTCAAGTTGTTATCGATGTAAGAAACATTTGAAAATACAGAGAATTTTTGGAGAGTTTATTTGAGCCAAATTGATGGCCAGGAAGCAATATCTCAATGGATTCAGAAATGCTCCCACATTTGAATTCACGTGAATCAGAAACCTCTTAGCACTGAAAAGAAAGATATTAAGGTTTCTAAATTTATAACCCTCGGTTTAAGTCTGTTTACTTAACAGATTTATTGTAGTTTATTTGTAAAAACAGAGAACAATGATTGTAGTTTTAATAGTATTATTCTGAAGGTGATATATAATAATGATAATGAAATGTTTAGGCATATAATGTTGAATGTATGTTAAGTTATTAGCTTTTATTCTCCTCATTATTATTATTATTTTTTTTTTTTTTACACCATGAACTTGTAATTTTGAGTCATTTAGTCAGGATTGTGGTTTGGGAGGTGATGATATAATAGTTCGTTTCTTCATAAGATTTCTTCCTATGTAACGATTGGACTTATGATAGTGGCCTCCTATGAACCAGCTTTTATCAATATATTGAGTTCACCAATAACAAAGAAAATAAAATAACTCTTAATGTGGGGCTCTTCACTTCACAGTGGTTTATAAAAATGCAAATTAGTAACACTTTCTAATATGATGGACAATTTTGAATTATGAAATGTTCTATTGAATTTATTTATTTTAATACTTAATGTATGAGATAAATTTTGGCTTGTAATCGGTAGTATAACTAGTATATTTCATTGTGGGCTCAGAATGCTTGGTTTAGATTTAAAAGTTGAGCTATGAGCATTGTTTTCTCTACTGAATTACACAAAGTCCTTGCTATATGGAAATGGATATAGTATAAAAAAGGCATGCCTTCTCTTCCATAACAATCATTAGTACAGGGACAATCGATACTGTAGCCCTATAAATCTAACTGAGCCAGGGGCGATACTAAATATGTGTGATTGATTAGCTAAAAACAATCTTTAAGTAATAGCTCAAGTGATGGTTAAAAGTAGTTATAAATAGGGACTTCTGGCCAAGGTGGAGACCTAGACCAACACGCTGCATCTCCCTCCACCACTAAGAAGGAATACAGCTACCTCAAAACTAAACACAATGAGAAGTTTCAGAAAATCAAGCTGCATAGAAGTCCAACAAAGATATAAAGAAGAAATACTCATCCAGACAGGAGGGGCAGAGCCAGGGTGGAGAGGATGCGGTGTCGTGGCAGCGGCGGCGGCGGCGGTGGCGGCAGCAGCAGGCCAGCAGAAAGCACAGTCACACATTTTTTAAAGTCAGGAGGGGCACCTGGGGAGCGTTCCAAGCACCAGACCAGACCACACAGCTCACAGTCCCAGCACTGGGGAAAATAAAGCCTCACTGCTTCTGACTCTGCAAACCAGTGAGGATTGAGGCAGAGGAAGAAACTGCCAGTGTCTCAGCAGAGTACACTTGTTGAAAGGGTCCCCACAATCCTAGAACGTCCACAGACCCACTTACTCTGGGAACAATGGCCAGGGCAACAGCTAGAGAGGCGCCGGTCCCATACAAAGTGGGAGAAGTGCCTGGAAAAGGGGCGAGTGCTGAGCAAGTGGCATTGTTCCCTCTCAGACCCCTCCCCCACAAACAGAACCACAACGTGGTGAAACGGGTAGCCCTGTACTGACAAATACCTAAGGCTCCGCCCCTTATAACATAACAGCAGTGACAGCACTACCTAAGACACAGAGGCAAACAAACTCAGGAGCCTGCCAAGATGAGGAGACAGAGAAGTATGGCCCAGAAGAGGGAATGGATCAAGGTTCTAGTGGGAGAACTAAGTGACGAGGAGATAGCCAAGCTAACAAACGAGGAGGGAGGTAGCCAACCTAATGGAATCAGAGTTTAGAACAGTGGTGATAAAGATACTCACTGGTTTGACAGATATACTTAAGTATGGCAAGCAAGTGCAAAAGGGAAGAAGTGAAGGCTATGCTAAATGAAGTGAAGGAAAATCCACACAAAACTAATGGTGAAGGGAAGGAAACCAAAGTTCAAATCAATGACTTGGAACATAAGGGAAAAACGGTCAACCAGTACAGAATGAGGAAACAATTAAGAAAAAAAATGAGGAGAGGCTTAGGAACCTCTGGGACAACTTTAAACATGTGAACATCCAAACCGTAGGGGTACTGGAGGGAGAAGAGGAAGAGCAAAAACTTTAAAACTTATGTGAGAAAATAATGAAGGAAAACTCTCCAAATTTGGCAAAGGAAACAGACATACAAGTCCAGGAAGCATACAGAGTCCCAAACAAACTAGTCCCAAAGAGGACCACACCAAGACACATCATAATTTAAATGCCAAAGGTTAAAGATAAAGAGAGAATCTTGAAAGCAGCAAGAGAAAAGCAAAGAGTTTCCTACAAGGGGGTGCCTATAGGACTATAGGCTGATTTCTCAAAAGGAACTTTGCAGGCAAGAAGGGACTGGCAAAAAGTATTCAAGGTGATGAAAAGCAAGGACTTACAACCAAGATTACTCTATCCAGCAAAGCTATCATTTAGAATGAAAGGGCAGATAAAGTGCTTCCCAGACAAGTTAAAACTAAAGGAGCTCATCACCACCATGCTCTTATTAGATGAAATATCAAAGGGACTTACTTAAGAAAAGGGTCAAAATTATGAACGTTAAAATGACACAAACTCACAACTGTTAACAGCTGAATCTAAAAAGTAAAAACAAAATCCAACTAAGCAAACCAGAATAGGAACAGAATCAAAGATATGGGGATTATTTGGAGGGTTATTAGCTGGGAGTGGGGAGGGGGATAAATGGGGAAATGGTGGAAGGATTAAGAAGAATACTTGTTTGGTACAAAATAGACAGGGGGAAGTTAAGAACAATATGGAAAAGGGTGAAGACAATGAACTTATATGTATGACACATGGACATGAACTAAGGGGGTGGGATTGCTGGAGGGAAAGGGGTACTGGGCAGAGGGGAGCAAAGGGAAAAAATTGGGACCACTGGAACAACATAATCAATAAAACATACTTAAAAATAATTTTAAAAGAAAAAAAGAGTAGTTATAAATAAATGTTTCGGGACTTCCAGCCAAGATGGAGGTGTAGGTAGACAGACACGCTGCGTCTCCCTCCACAACTGAGAAGCAATACAACTACCTCAAAACTGTAGACAACCAGAAGTTCCAGAAATCCGAGCTGCATGGAAGTCCAACAAACAAAGATATAAAGAAGAAATACTCATTCAGACAGGCAGGAGGGGCAGAGCTGGGGTGGAGAGAATGTGGTGTGTTGGCAGCAGTGACAGCAGCTGTGACTGGCCGACAGAAAGCACAGTCACACATTAAGAAAAAAGTAGGGAGGGACATCTGGGGAACGGTCCGAGCCCCAGACAAGGCTGCACAGCTCACAGTTCTGGTTCCAGGGAAAACAAAGCCTCATTGCTTCTGACTGTGCAAAGCAGTGGGGGGTGGGGTGGCAGAAGAAACTGCTGGTCTCTCAGCAGACTCCATTTCTTTAGAAGGCCTCCATGGTCCTAGAATATCCACAAACCTACCCACTCTGGGAACCACAACCAGAGCAACAGCTAGAAGGGTGCCAGTCCCATACAGGAAGTAGGGCAAGTGCCTGGAAAAGGGGCAAGTGCTGAGCAAGTGGCATTGTTACCACGCAGACACCTCCCCCACGTACACCACAATGCGGTGAAACAAGTCGCCTGTCACTGACAAATACCTAAAGCTCCACTTCTTACAATGTGACAGGTGCAACAGCTCCACCTAAAACACAGAAGCAAACACAGGAAGATGTGAATTGAGAACACAGAGGTATCGCCCAAAAGAGGGAGCAGATCAAGGTTCTAGCGGGAGAACTAAGTGATGAGGAGATCGCCAACCTAACAGACGCAGAGATGAAAACACTGGTGATAAAGGTGCTCACATTGAGCATTGGCCTGCGGACCAAGTGTCGCTGGTTTGAGTCCCATTCAGGGCACATGACTAGGTTGCATGCCAGATCCCCAGCTGGGGCTGCGTGAGAGGCAACCGCACATTGATGTTTCTCTCCCTCTCTTTCTCCTTTCCCCTCTCTCTCAAACAGATAAATAAAATAAATAAAGTCACCCTTGTGAAAAATTAATTCATTAATTAATATTATAAAAAATAAATAAAGTTCTAAAAAAGAAAAGGTGCTCACAGACTTGACAAATACGCTTGACTATTGCAAATGCAGAAGGAAAGAAGTGAGGACTAGGCTAAGTGAAATGAATTAAAATATGCATGAAATCAATGGTGAAGGGAAGGAAACCAGGGTTCAAAGCAACAATCTGGAACATAAGGAAGAAATAAGTAGTCAACCAGTACAGAATGAAGAAACAATTTTTGAAAATGAGGAGGGGCTTAGGAACCTCTGGGACAACTTCAAACGTGCCAACATCCAAATCATAGGAGGGCCAGCAGCAGAAGAGGAAGAGCAAGAAATTGGAAACTTATGTGAAAAAAATAATGAAGGAAAACTTTCCTCATTTGGTGAAGGAAATGGACATACAAGTCCAGGAAGCATACAGAGTCCCAAGCAAGCTAGGCCCAAAGAGGACCACACCAAGACGCATCATAATTAAAATGTCAAAGGTTAAAGATAAAGAGAGAATCTTAAAAGCAGCAAGAGAAAAGGACATAGTTACCTACAAAGGGGTCCCTATACACTATCAGGTGTTTTCTCCAAAGAAACTTTGTGAGCAATAATGGACTGGCAAGAAGTATCCAAAGTGATGAAAAGCAAGGACCTACAACCAAGATTATCCAGCAAAGCTGTCATTTAGAATGGAAGGGCAGATACAGTACTTTCCAGACAAGGTAAAGCTAAAGGAGTTCATCATCATCAAGCCATTATTATAGTAAATGTCAAAGAGACTTATTTAAGAAAAAGAAGAAGATCAAAACTATGAACATTAAAATGGCAACAAACTCACAACTATCAACAACAGGATCTGAGAAATAAGAACAAAAACAAGCTAAGCAAACAACCAGAATAGGAACATAATCGAAGATATGGGAATCAGTTGGAGGGTTATCAGCTGGGAAGGGGGAGGGGGAGAAATGGGGAAATGGTGCCGGGATTAAGAAGCATAAATGGTTGGTACAAAATAGGCCAGGGGATGTTAAGAGTCGTATAGGAAAGGCAATAGACAAAGAACATACAAGCATGACCCATGGACATGAACTAAGAGGGTTGGGACTGCTGGAGGGAAGGGGGGTACTGGGCAGAGGGGAGCAAAGGGAAAAGAAATGGGGACAACTGTAACAGCCTCATTAACGAGATGTAATTTTTTTTTTTAATTGTGAATCATGATTTTGGTATCATGTTTAAGAAAACTGTTAAACCCAAGTTTTGAAGATTTTATTTTATTCTAAAAGTTATATATTGAGTTAATTTTTGTTTAAAGTATAAGATATTAAGGTCAAGATTCATTAATTTATGTATGGAGTTCCAATTTCTGAACATCATTCGTAGAAATGAGTATCCTTTCTTCATTAAACTACTTTTCCACCTTTGTCAAAAGTTGTTGGCTATACTTGTTTGAGACATATTCTAAACTTTCCACTATGGTTGATTGAGCTAGGTTTTTGTTCCTATGCCAATATACACGATCTTGACAGTGAGTCTCATATCTATAACTATTAACTGTAAGTGTTAATGTAACTATATAATAAGTCCTAAAACCAGGTGGTACAAAAGAAGAGCTGTTGTGCACGGGCTGATCTATAGTGCAAGACTATTTTTAGTGATCCTCTGGTGCCATTGATGCCACCCTTCAGGCGTGTTGGTTTCAGAACTGGTTGATTAAAGCTCTGCTGCAGTCTGAAAGTGGTCATCTGTGTGTTGGGCCTGGAGACTCTTTGGAGCATCTCCAGTGCGGGTCAAACTTAGCTGGCACTTTGGCAGGCTTCGACCACTTTGTACAAGTTAAAAGGTGATCTGTGTTTGCTTGCTACTCGTGTTGGACTTGGAGGTACTTGGAAGAGGCTATACACTAAAAGCTGAGGCCAGCTGCCACTTTCCCTAGTCTTGTGGTTGCTTAGTTCAAGCTGTTAAAGGACAAGACCGGTTGCCACTTATGCCAAGCTTGGGGCCACTTGGTGGGATTCACAATGCAAATCAAGCTTGGTCGCTGCTTGTGCTGGGCTTGAGGTCACTTGGCTGGAGCTACAATGTACATTGAGGCTGACTACTATTTGTGTGGAAGTTTTGTGGAACTTTGCTATTTGTGTGGGGGGTTTGTGGAACTTTGAGAGATTCTTTAGCATGAGTTGAGGGCAGCCACTCTTTGTCTGTGGCTTTTGGACTTCTCAGAGAGTCTGAAATGTGAGCCAAATGCAGCTGCCACTTGTGTGAGGTTTGCCGACCTTCAAGAGAGTCTGAGGCACTAGCTGATGGCAGCCACCAGTTATGCCAAACTTCAGAGCCACTTGGGAGATGCTACAAAGTAATCTTCAGTTGGTTGCCACTTAGGCTAGGTTTGGAAGTTCTTGGGAGAAGCTGCAGCGTGAACCGAGACGGGCTGGCATTTGTGCCAGGCTTGAGAGTCTTCAGTGGACACTACCATGCGAGAAGACTCCAGCTGCCAGTCGTGATGTGCTCAGATATGCTTGGTTAGAACTATACTCCAGGCCACGACTGGCTGCCTCTTACAACAAGCTGTGAGCTACTTGATGGGATTTACAATACAGGTTAAAACTGGTAGTTGGCTGTTCTGGGCTTTGGGACACTTGGCAGGAGCTAAAATACCTGCAATGGCTACTGCTTGTGTGGCATTTGTGGATCTTTGAGAGACTGTAGCATGAGCCCAGGGTAGCTATCATCTGTGCGAGGTTTGCAAACTTCTGAGAAAGTCTGCAGTGCAAACTGTAGGCAGCCACCACTTGTGTGAGGTTTGTAAATTTGGGAGAAAGTCCGCCTCATGGGCTAGGCAGGTTGCTTGTTTGGAGAAGTTGCCATGAAATGTTTGGCCAGGGGAGCAAGGAGGGTGGTGCAGAATCACAGGGAGTCGCCAGGGCAGGGAGAAGTGTTAACCAGGTTAGTGGAGAGAACACGTTTGGTACCCACCTGTGCAGGGCCAGCTGAGTGGCAAGAGAATTCAACCAAGTAACAATGACACATGCCAGAACTTCCTTCCTCGGAGATTTGCCCCAACCCCTGCCTTTTAAGTCCTCCCCTTGACATTCAATTAAGGTCTACCTCCTATGTTCCTGGCACTTTCTGAGCTGCACTGGAACTTAGAAGGAGTGAGTTTGTGCTTGGATCCTTTAAGAGCAGCGTATCTATCTCCCACAGCTTTTGTCTCTCAAATGCAATCTCTGCTGGTTTTCACAGACAGATATTATGGGGATTCCTCTTCATGTCACTGGTTACCTGGACTGGCGAGCTGGGTGTGGGCCTGGGATCCCCCACTTCTCAGTGTGGGTGGGGGATTCACTATTGAGCTTCCTCTCCTGTTTTATAATCACCACCCTGTGGGTGTGGACCTGCAGGGTCCACATATTTGCCTCTACTACCAGTTTCAACATGGCTTCTTCTTAATATTCTTAGTTACAGGAGTTCTGTTCAGCTCCTCTTCAAGTAGCTCTCAATGTCTGTTTTTCCATAATTTAGTTGCAATTTCAATGTGCTTATTGGAAGAGGTGAGCTCATAGTAGACCTACTCTGCCGTCTTGTCCAAAATCAGGCTTATTCTTCTTAGTTTGCATGGAATTCTTTTTTCTACTATTTTATTTTTTACATATCTACATCATTATTTATGAAGTAAATTTCTCATAGAATATAGATGGGATGATTTTGGTTGGTATTAATTTGACAGTCTCTGTTAGATGGGCCATTTATATTAAATACAACTATTTATAACTTAAGATTTAATTATGCCACTTTACTATTACCTTTCTTTTAGTTGGCTCCTTTTTTGTTCTGTTAAATCTCCTCTGCTTACCTGTGTGTTAGTTGAATTTTTAAAATATTTTCGTTTGAGATTGGCTCAAGAGAAATTAGCCATCTGAATACTACACCAAAAATATTCTAGAAATCGAACAGATTTTTAGGGACCTGGAAGACTGTAATAAAAGATCTAATGTTTTTGCACTTGGCTTATTTCTTCAAAGGGAGAGTAATGGAGAGTATCTGGGAAAGCATTCAAAAAATATTGTTTGAAAATTCTCCAAATTTGTTAAAAGACTGAAGTCTACGGACTAAAGAAGTTTAGGGAAATCCAAACAAGATAAACTTAATAAATCTCTGATAAGTTACATCATAGGCAAAATTTTAAAAATTGAGGAGTGATGTCACCAAGATGGCAGAATAGCAGATCACCAGCCCGCATCCCCCAAAGAAACAAATATTTCTCAGCCATCCATAGACCAAAATGACTTTGTGGTAGCTTTAAAATCTATGCAGAAGGTTGTGAAATCCCAGCGGAACCCAAGACTAAGGATGACTGCTTTCTGAAGGGAAAAACACACAGCAATGGTAGGCCGAACCATGGACTCTGCTATGGACAGAAAGAAGTCCTACCCTTCTCTTAACTCAGGTGTAGTTTTTCCCTTATGCGATCCCTTTGCCAACCAGGAGGAGCCGTGACCATCTGTACCATCGGTAATAGGCTTGAGAATCGTGGACCCAACTATGTTCATTAAAGCAGTTCATAACTTGAGTGTAATAGCACTCTCTCAGAATCACAAGTCAATACTGCATGCACAGTGGACCACCCAAGAGACCCAGTAGAAATCACAACTACAGGTGTTCCCATAACAGGGATGTAGACCTCAGACAGGGTTGTACATGAAGCAATCCTGTGAACAGGCTTCAGTCCTCTGGGACAGCAATTATGGAGGCAATCACTTCAGTTTTGAGCAAGAGAGGTGTTCGCCAGCTACAATCATTCTGCGCAGACTGGATGATGTTTCAGTTCTTTCAAAGTTACATCAGCATAAGGCTCCCTGGATCTCAAACATCAGGCAACCATAATGGCCCAAGAATATTAATAAAGCTCCTGTAATCAATACTAAAATAAAATGGAGACCCATGAACTGCTTCAATAATAAAACAATACTTATAAAGGAGCTCAGTGAGCAGCAAAAGAACACAGGTAGATAACTAAAACTCAGGAAAACAAGATACACAAAATGAGAAATTTTCAAAAGAAACAGAAAATGTAAGATAGAATCAAAAATAAATCCTGGAGGGGAGCTGAACTAAAAATATACAATAGAGACCCACCTTGAGCATCTGTCTCACCGAGGAGGGGTGTCAATAGAGGGGCCTGAAGCTAGAGCCCCAACTCCCCACCTCACAGCTCATCCCACACCCCTCCACCCTAGGAGTGCAGGACCGTGAGGAGCTTCATGTCCATGAACAAAATTTTAACAGGTTTGCAGGTCGTGCCAGTTTATCTCTTAAAAAAGATGTGGGAGAGACAAGAGAAAGATGGTGGCAGAGTAAATAGCAGTGTGGTCTGCCTGCTCCCATCGCGGAAGGACTTGGAGTATACACATGGAGCAGAGAGTGAGTGAGAGCAGCTTTCAGAGAGGGCGAACAGGGATGGGAGTGTGGGAACAGCGTGGGAGAGGCCAGTAACCATGGCCTGCACTCTCCAAGCAGAGTCACTGGGCTTCGTAGCCCAGCACCTCTGATGTACCAAAAGGGGCAGCTGCTGACCGGCTCATTAGCCGGGAGCTGCTTGGAAACTGCACTACCACCGTAGGCGTCCTGACCAGCGACATCCGGGAATGGAGTCAGCCAGAAGGTTTGGTGAAACAGTCGGAGGCACAGGAACACAGAGGCCAGCCCTGACTGCAAGGAACTGTGTGGATTAAGACTTGGTAGGGACCCCCGGGGCGGGCAGCCCTGCGCCCATGGGCGCATGCGCACAGAGGCTCTGCCAGACACAAATGCAGAACTGAGCTACAGAGAGGGATGCACATGGGGGAAACCTGAGGGACAACCTGGGATTTGGTAGGGACCATGGTCTGGCAGCCCTGTACCCACGAGCATGCACACACAAAGGTTCTGCCAGACAAAAACACAGACAGACCAGTGCTGCACTTTGGAAGCCACACAGAGACTTTTTTGGAAAAGGAGAGGAAAAAAGGCCCAAGACTGGGCAAGGACTATGGGCATGCACACCAGCTCATCGGCAGAGTAGAGTTGCTAAACAAAAATGAAGAGCACTACAGGGTACCACAGAACCAGTGGAGGGGGAGACCCCAACTCAGTGCAGGTCATAACAGAGAGCTGTGGCAGACTCACGAGCGAGAGAATAGCAGCCCTAGAATTTAGCTATATCTCCTCACAGACAGAGAGCCGGAAAGGAAGATATGAAACCCATGGAACTCTGACCAGGGCCAGATCCAGAAAGAGATGAAAGCAGTAAAAACCAGATATTACTGGGGAAAATTCCACCATGGTATTTTTCGTGAGTTATTGTTTGTCCTCTCAGTTTATGCATTTTAAGTCACTATATCAGTTGTTATATTATAGTTTATTCCAAATATCATATGTTGCTCCCCCCTTGTATTACCCCACCTTAACCTCCGATCTCCTCTTCTTACTTTGGTCTTAAATTCTATCTTCTCTCCTATTTCTCTCATTCTGTAAGCTTAAATATGAAAAAAAATATTTTCCTCTCTTAGCATGGTTTTCACTCCTCATTCTTAGTATATCATCTCAGATTCACTTCCCTCACCTTTGGGCATCTCTTAAACTTTTCTTTCTTTCTTTTTACCCTCTTAGTCCCATCCCACTTATATCAACCATAGCCCAAAGGTTGTACTGGGGGAAAGCTCTTTCTTTGGTCTGTTTCCTACCTTCTCTCCCTCTTATTCTTATTCTTCTTTATGGTTTTTGTTTGCCTTGTTCATGCTCCCTCTTGCACTAAATATATAACATATAACTTCTGTATAAACGTAATACTATACACTTCCACTCTCTCACTTCATTCTACCCTCTCTGTCCCTTTTTCAACATACAATGTAAATATTACTTACTGTCTCACATTGCCGTGTCCCTACTCACTACTATTATTACTCCTCCACTTTCCCTCTCAAAAGTCATCTTCCTTTCAGTTAGCCAACTCTTATCTGCTTTTCCTTTAGTATAATAGTCTTAATCTCTTTACATCTATGTTAATGCTACCTCATTTGCTGCTGCTACAGTGATTATGGGTGGGGGATCTTTTGAGGGCATGGGTTTCTTGCCAGGGTTGTTTGTTTGTGTTTTAACATCATCTCCACAAAAGAATTGAACATGTGGTGGGAAGAGTGACTCTCAACTAGTGAGAGGAAAGGTTCCCCAAAAGAGCAATAGAACAACCACAAACACTGAAATACCACCAGACAGCCTAAACACACAGCATAAAGGGAATTCCAAGAGCATCAAGCTCAGGAGATCGAAGAGACTGCAACACTGAATCCCCCAGGTCTCCTATTAACGAAGGTCATACCATGAAGGCAGGAAGTCAAAGCAGACAAATCTAAGAAATAAAAACAAACAAGAAGATGCACCTAAAATGGGGAGACAAAGAAACGAACCCCCAATGGGAACAAATAAAGGAGGAATAGCCAGAAAAAGAGCTAGATGAAACAGAGGCGAGCAAACTATCAGACATGGAATTCAAAAGAATGGTTATAAGGAAGCTCAATAAACTTGACAAACTCAGAGAAAACTACAACGAACTCCAAGGGAATTGCAGAAAAACTCCAGGGAAACTATAAAGAACTCCAGGGAAGCTATAAGGAACTTACTGAGAACTACGCCAGCATTAAAAAGGACATAGAAACTAGTTATAAGAGCCAGGAGGAAATGAAGAATACAAGTTATGAACTGAAGAACACAGTAGAAGGAATCAAAAGCAGGCTAGAGGAAGTAGAGGATTGGATCAGCGAGCTGGAGGACAAGGTAGAAAAAAATTCCCAGACAGTGCAACGGCAACAACAACAACAACAACAACAAAACACTGAAAAAGAATGAAGAAGGTATAAGAGAGCTTCAGGACAACATGAAACATAACACTATCCATATCATAGGGATACCAGAGGGAGAAGAAGGGGAGCAAGGGATAGAAAGCGTGTTTAAAAAGGGAATGACAGAAAACTTCCCTGACTTGAGGAGAGGAAGACATCATGCAAGTCCAAGAAGCACAGATGGTCCGAATGAAGATTAACCCAAAGAGGCTCACGCCAAGACTCATCGTAATTAAAATGGCAACATTCAAAGGCAAAGAGAGAATCCTAAAGGCAGCAAGAGAGAAACAGTCAATAACACACAAAGGAGCTCCAATAAGACTATCAGTGGAATTCTCAACAGAAACACTACAAGCCAGAAAGGGATGGCAAAACATATTTCAAGCAATGAAAAAAAAGGCCTACAACCAAGACTGCTCTACCCAGCGAGGCTCTCAGTCAAGATGGAAGGTCAAATAAGGAGTTTCCCAGGCAAAAGAAAACTAAAAGAATAAACTTCCACCAAACTGGCATTGCAAGAGATGCTAAAGAGACTGCTTTAAGAAGGTGAAGAAAAAGAGAAAGAGAGAAGAAGAAAGGTACAAAGGGGGGGGAGCACAATGAATAAGTAACTATCTATAATAACCTTAAAAGTAAATAGATTAAATGTTCCAATAAAAAGGCATAGGGTAGCTGAGTGGATAAGAAAACATGACCCACATATATACTGTCTACAAGAGACCCACCTCAGAACAAAAGATCTACACAGACTAAAAATGAAGGGATGGAAAAAAGTATTTCAAGAAAACAGACATAAAAAAAAAAGCGGGGATAGCAATACTTTTATCAGACAAAATAGATTTCACAACAAAGACCATAAAGAGAGACAGAGAAGGACATTTCATAATACTTAAAGGAACAACACATCAAGGAGATATAACCCTGGTAAACATATATGCACCAACATAGGACCACCCAAATATATAAAGAAAATCTTGCAAGACTATGAGGAGAGTATCAACAGCAACACAGTCATAGTAGAGAATTTTAACACCTTGTTATCACCAGTGGACAGATCTTCAAGCAAAGAAGCACCAAGGATATTGAGGCATTGAACAACACTCTAGGTCAAATGAACTTAGTTGATATATATAGAGCCTTTCACACCAGAGAAGCAAAATATACATTCTTGTCAAGTGCACATGGAACATTTTCAAAGAGAGACCACATGGTAGGACACAAAACAAGCCTCAACAAATTCAAGAAAATTGAAATTATATCAAGCATCTTCTCAGATCCCAATGGCTTAAAATTGGAAATCAACCTCAAGGGAAAAACTCAAAAACACTTAAACACGTGGCGAATGAATAACATGATATTAAGTAATGAATGGGTTAACAATGACATCAAGGAAGAAATCAAGAAGTTTCTGGAAACAAATGATGATGAATACACGACAGCCCCAAACCTATGGGACACAGCAAAATCAGTCCTGAGAGGGAAGTTCATAGCAATACAGGCTTACCGAAAAAGGACAGAGGAATCCCCAATAAAAAATCTAACCCTACACCTACAAGAACTAGAGGAACAACAACAAACAAAGCCCAGAGTGAGAAGAAGGAAGGAAAACATCAAGACCAGAGCAGAATTAAATGACATAAAGACTCAACAAACAATTCAAAACATCAATAAAACCAGGAGCTGGTTCTTTGAAAAGACAAACAAAATTGACAAACCTTTAACCAGGCTCATCAAGAAAAAAAGAGAGAGAACCCAAATGAACAAAATCAAAACTGAAAGAGGAAAAATCACAACTGATACCACAGAAATACAAAAGATTATAAGAAATTACTACAAACAACTATGTGAAAAGAGATAGGAATGATATGAAACCTGGATGAAATGGACAAATGTCCGGAAACATATCATCTTCCAAAACTGAATCAGGAAGAAACAGGAAGCCTAAGTAGACCAATAACCAAGTGTGAAATTGAAGCAGTAATCCAAAAACTCCCGGCACACAAAAGCCTTGGACTGGATGGCTTTACAGGTAAGTTTTACAACACATTCAGGGGAGAACTAACTCCTATCCTTCTCAAACTACTCCCAAAAATCCAAGAAGAGGGAAGACTCCCAAAATCTTTCTATGAAGCCAGTACTACCCCAATTCCAAAACCAGGTCAAGACACAACAAAGGAAGAAAACTACAGGCCAATATCGCTGATGTACATCGATGCTAAAATCCTCAACAAAATATTGACAAACCGGATCCAGCAGCACATTAAAAAGGTCGTCCACCACGAGCAAGTGGGATTCATCCCAGGCATGCAAGGATAGTTTAATATTCACAAATCAATAAACATAATGCACCACATAAACAAAACGAAAGACAAAAAAAAAAAAATCACATGATCATATCCATAGATGCTGACAAAGCATTTGATAAAGTAAAACACCCATTTTGATGAAGACACTCAGAAAAATGGGAATTGAGGGAGCATACCTCGACATAAATAAAGGCCGTATACGAGAAACCTGAAGCCAACATCGTATTCAATGGGCAAAAACTGAAACATTCCCCCTAAGATCAGGAACAAGACAAGGATGTCCACTTTCTCCTCTCTTATTCAACATAGTTTTGGAAGTCCAAGTTACAGCAATCAGAGAAGAAAAATAAATAAAAGGCATCCAAACTGGAAAAGAGGAAGTAAAGCTATCATTATTTGCAGATGACATGATAGTGTACATAGAAAGCCTTATAGATTCCACCAAAAAACTACTCTGCCTAATAAGTGAATTTGGCAAAATAGCAGGGTACAAAGTCAATATTCAGAAATCAAAGGCATTTCTGTACACCAACAATAAAATGTTAGAAATAGAAACTAGAAAAAAACCCATTTGCTATAGCAACAAGGAAAATAAAGTACTTAGGAATAAACTTAACCAAGAAGGTAAAAGACCTGTACTCGGGAAACTACAGAACACTGAAGAAAGAAATTAAGGAAGATACTGATAAATGGAAGCATATACCATGTTCACGGATGGGAAGAATCAACATCATTAAAATGTCCATACTACCCAAAGCAATTTATAGATTTAACACAATCCCTATTAAAATATCAACGACATATTTCACACACCTAGAATAACTACTTCTAAAATTTATAGGGAACCAAAAAAGACCACGAATAGTTGCAGCAATCTTGAGGAAGAAGAACACAGTAGGAGGACTCACAATGCCTGATATCAAACTGTACTACAAAGCCACGGTGATCACGACAGTCTGGTACTGGCATAAGAACAGAAATATAAATCAGTGGCACATAGAGAGCCCAGAAATAAACCCACGTCTCTATGGTCAACTAATATTTGACATATGGGGAAGAAACATAAAATGGAGTTAAAAGAGCCTCTCCAACAAATGGTGCTGGGAGAACTGGACAGGGACATACAAAAATATGAAACTAGACCACCAACTTACACCACACACGAGAATAAACTCAGGATGGATCAAAGACTTAAATGTAAGCCGTGACACCATAAAAGTCCTAGAGGAAAACATAGGCAGGGAAATCTCAGATACTCAATGTAGCAACATTTTCACCAACATATTTCCTAGAGCAAAGAGTAAAAAAATGGGAGCACATCAAACTAAAGAGTTTCTGCTCGGCAAAAGAAAACATCAGCAAGATGAAAAGTGAACCAACCATATGGGAAAACATACTTGCCAATGTTACCTCAGACAAGGGTTTGATCTCCAAAATATATAAAGAACTTATAAGGGTTGGTGAAATATGGGGTGGTCTTCGGGCTTCACTTTAAAACTGGATTCTCTTTTCTATCCTAATGGCTTGGACATAAAGCGCCCAGAGGTGTGTGTGTGTGTGGGGGGACTAAAATACTCCCCTCAGCCCAAAATTAGTACAGTGGACAAAAGGGCTTCGGACAGGTGTGATGTGTCTTGCACACCCTCTGTGAAAAAAGCCTTTTTCTTTTTCCTTAAGTGGCACATGGAAAAATTGTCTTCGGTAAAGATTTATTTCATTTACTTACAGCACATGGGCATGAGGACTAAGGGAGTAGGAGGTGAGCAGATTGGAAAGGTGCCTGGCAAGCACACAGTAGGTCTGCAATAAATATTAGCCAAGCAGGATTTCTTGGGCTGTATCCTGAGCCCCATTCTCTCTCCTCCCTACACCCTTCCTCTCACTTCTATTCTCTCCCAGAACTTTGACTTCTTCTGTAATGATTCCCAAATGTATTTGCAGCATGGAACTCTTTCCTGAGTTTCACATTCCTGTAGCCATATGTCCCTTGTTAATAATAAATATAAAGTTTATGAATAAACCATGTTGATTGCTAATAAGCCCTCTTCCCTTAGAAGCAGCACTTACAAGAATGTTCTTGACTTTTTATTTGAGCCAGTCCAAGTTTATTTATTTGAACAGTCCACTTCAACACAGGTGTCCAGCTCTAGTTGTAAACTGGGAGAGGAACATGAAAGGTTGGGGAAGGAAATTAACAGTGTGTGTAGGACTGCCTCTGAATTTCTGCTTGTTATCCAAAGCAGGTGTATATTCAAAGATAGCTCTACCCTTCAACCCTTATCACCTTCCTACCACCAAGTCATGAACACTGGGATTGTTGAGAGTGTGGTCAAACATGTGATCTCAAGGACCCTGACAACAGGCTATAAATGCTCCAGAACAGGAGACATATTCTGGTGATAAATAGCTACCTGGCACTTTGTTAAGGCTCCACATGCCTTAACCCACTTAAACATCATTATCAACTCCAAGGTGAGTGCTGACAATAGTCACATTTTCAGGTGGGTTCACGCTGGAATAGTAAAAGTTGCTCAAGATTACACAACTAGAAAGTAGAGGAACAAGAATATGAACACGTACTGTCATACTCCAGAGCCTCACTCTGTTCATCAAGGTTCCTTAACCCCAGCACGAGTGACATTTGGAGCCAGATACCTGTGCTGTGGAGGACCTCCTGTACACTGTAGGATGTTTAGCAACACCACTGGCCTCTACCCACTAAATGTCAAAAGCAAACCCCAAGTGGTGACAATCAAAAATGTCTCCAACATTGCCCAATGCCTCCTAGGGAGTAAAATTACCTCCCATTGAGAATCCCTGCTATAGATGGGAGTGGGCTAGTTTAGAGATTAAATAAGTTGCCGATCAATGATAACTAGTAAAGAGTCCAACCTGTATTCAAACCTAGCATGACTTGATGCCATATATTATGGCATATTTATCAATATGGCAGAAAAAACAAGAGCCTCCTCCACCACCACCCCCCAAAAAAAGAAAGAAAGGAGGAATAAAAGAAAATAAATAAGATGATTCTTTTCAAATGATTTGCTTTTGTTTAAAGCAAAAGAAAGAGAACAGAAGTAGTCCCTAAAGACTGTTAAAGAAACAGACTGTCAAAGATTGTTTTAAGAAAAAGAGTCTCTAATGTACTTAAACTTAACTAAGAGTACGCAGGAACATTCTATGAAGCAGTGTTTCCCAGACTCAGCTGTGTATTATAACGTCCCAGGGAGCTTTAAAAATACTGATATGAGTCCCAGCCCCAGGAGATTCTCATTTAATTGGTCTAGGATGTGGCCAGTGTTTAGGGATTTTTAAAGCTCTCCATGTGTTGCCCGCATGAATCCAAAGCTAAGAACCACTGCTATAAACAATTAAACTAACCTTATCAATTATGCATATTAAATTGATTATATTTCTTTAGCTTAATAGAAAACCAAATGGTTACTTAATAAACTGACTGTGTACACTATTCTCAACATCCATTGAGCTACTGATCATCAAATTTGAAGACATCCATAGCATTCTATAGCCAGAAGGGAAGTATTCTCTAGTTCCTAACCTTTGGGCCATCTAGCCTCCCATCATTATTTGCAATAGAAAATGAGCAAAAAAACTTGGAAAGGATATTTGTTATTTCATAATTTTTACAACATCGTAAAAACAAATTTTAGTTATTGGATAAAATCTGGTTTAGAATGGTTTTGAGGCTCTAAACATTCTTTTTATTATTCCAATATGTTTGACTGAGTGGTTTTTTCTAAAAGTTAACCTTGTCTCTACTATCATGAATAATCTAGAACTCAGTAGATGCATCAGTTTCTAATATGTGATTTATTCAGATGACAATAGGGCCTTATAGGTTTTCGTTAAGATAGTCTTCAAACTATGGAAATGATAACCATTTTTCTCAGCGAGCTTTCTGTCACAAAGACCAGGGAATCTTGTCTAATATGAACATAACCCTGCTGTTCACTCCAAGTATACTTCTTTTCCTTCCCTGGGCAATCTACACCTGCACATAAGCAATAAAACAGTGTGTGCGTTCTGATCATTTCTCCAATACCGATGACCATTTCTAATCACACTGGACAAAAACTTGTCTAGCAATTTGCATTGATTCTTAGAAGACGGTCATTTCTCAAACACGCATCTAAATGTAGGTCATTTCTCACATACTGATCCATGGAATCTGCAAGGTTCTTCAGAATTAAACAAAAGAAACCAAAAATTATGTCCCGTTACAAGTTATCTTTCAATCACTACTCTGAAGATTAAGGGGTGGGTTTGCTTATTTTGTTTTGTGGTTTTTGCCCATTTTGTTGGGGCTTTTTTGGAGTAAGAAGAAGGCTGGGAAGTATAAAAACCTTTCCCCAGCCCTGTAAGTTTATAAATACCTTTCAAGAGTTGGATGGAGCTCAATAAGCTATGGTAGAAATGCTCTTCAAAAGAGTCTATACTTCCGTAATGGCTACCATTACATTGGAGCCTTACTTTAGACACCAGAACTCAAAATAGCACTGACTCTGGGTAGCAGCAATATCTGAATTTATCTAACACCTAGATTCCCAAAGAGTTATGTGTAATTTAATTACATTTAATTCTGTTTTACTTATACAAACGGTCCACTATATCCTGCAGTTAACTCTTTCATTTAAAACAGATGAGGGCAGAGAGCACAAATGCTTACTTCTTTTGAGTCTCCATTGCATCTAGTAACCTGGTTTATGTTTAAAATATGCTTTTGTGTTCAAAATACGTGCTATTTCTTGGTTGTCAGAGGTAAATGATTCTTGCATCACAAATGATTATTCTCTAATTTCTGCTTTTCCTTGTTCCATTGCTCCTTCTAAACTAGAGAGAAATTTAGACCAGGATAAAGCCTATGAATGGAAAGGATGAAGTGACAAGGAAAAAGAATGGTGCAGATGTGAGCGTGGGTTTTTTGATGACTGTTGATTACTTGACTCTGGCTTTCAGTTTCCATCGATTGGTTGGGGTCGACTGGATTGACTACCATTATGCTTTGTTTCTGAGAGTGAGCATTTTATTTTCCGTGCAGCAGCATGCCCCTCGTGCATAGGTCATTTCCCTGAGACCTCAAGTATCCAGGAAACAGCCAAGAGCTAGGAAATAAGTCTGAACACTTCTGAGCATCCAAAATAGATATGGCCATTTCCCCACTGTCCAAAACCTTACATAAAGTGGTAAGCCCTTTAGAGCTCCCTGCACGTAATTCTCGTAAACTGAACTGTGTGAGTTTCTAACAAGGCATGTTAGAAGCAGCACATTTGTTAGGAGGTTTACAAAAATAAGGCTGCCAAAGCCTGAGACACTGGCAACCACGAAATGGCACCTGAGAGACAGCAAGAGAGAAAAAGACCAAACAACAGCAACAAGATAGAAAGCCTGACAAAACAAGAACCAAGGAATCAAAACTCAGATATCTGATCATGCCTTGTAGAGGCAAATAACCCTATAGTTGGACTGCATGTAAGGGCAACATTGTATTCTAATGGGGAGAGATTGAGTCATGGTGACAAAACTGAGAAAGCCAAGAGTAAGATACACCCAGGAAACTGTTGGAGGGGGCAGAAAAGTATGCAATATGCTTTAGATCTATAGCCAACATCGTTTTGCAGTTGTTTTTGTGTTTAAGTGAGCGAAGATCATGGGGGGAAATGATATCTTAATTCTTAACCAGTTAACAGTTTTTAACAAAAAACCCATTCTTATTTAAATGATTTAAATAAGTCATTTAAATATGCCACATCCTCCGTAACATGCTGGATACATTAGGCATTACTGTATTTCGAGCAAAGCATGAAAATCTCTTTAGAAGTGTTGTGTTCTACGAAGTGTCACCATTACAGCAATGGAAGGAGAGACAGAGAGAGAAAGAGATACAGAGAGACAGAGATTCCAAGTTCTGTCAGGGTTATTACAGTTCCATCTTCCTTGCGTTTCTTTTCCAGCCACATGTGCTTTCCATTTTGACATAGTTACTAACACAATATTTAATTCATTCTGCTTTTATTTTATTTACTATCCACCAGACTTATCTTTCCATGTACCTCCATAATAGTCACAATTTTCATTTTGATGGCTGCCATGTTCCTAAATTGCTTCCAACTTCACTAATTATCCATAAGAACTAGTGTAATAAATAAACATCTATACATATATAGCTATTATGTGCTTTTGTAGTTCTGAATTACAAATGTACCTAAGGTAGAGTAAGAAACGTACCTGAAGAGTGACCAGCTTTACAAGACTGTGGTAAAAATAAGGTCAAAACACTAATCAAAGCCCTCCTCCTAAGATTAGCAGTAATCTAACCCCTGGAGATCTGTTCTCCCACTGCTCTGCATTGCCCAAGATCCTGGGGATTCATTCAAATTCTTCACTGAGAGAAAACTAGGTACTTACACCATCTGGCGGACACTTCGTGACACTGCTTCAGTTAGTCCTGTACCGTGGCCCCAACGACCCCATGCACCTCATGGGCAACATGCACGGCTCTTATACTGGGAACACTCCTTGCCCACCTGTGAAGGGGGCCCGGTGGGCATTAGCATTCCTCTACTAACAGAAGAACACAGAGAAGCTCTGAGAAGTGGTTCCCTGACCAAGGCGTCACAACCAGTAAGGGACAAAGGCAAATGTTTCATCCCCTAAAACAAACCGTTGTCCATTTCATCACATGATCTCATCATGCCAAGCAAAATCTGAAAATATTGGTGGGGGGGCACTATTCACCTGATTTTTTAACTGTGAGGGACACACTGTACCATATATATAGGTCTGCTTCTGTATCATAACTTTTAAAATATCTTGTGAAAACAGAAAACATACCATATGTGAAATGATGCTCCAAAACACCCTTACACATTATTGGGCTCAAATAATTTTAGTCAGTTGAAATTAACAGTGTTATTCTTTTCCTTTTCATTGAATATATTGGGGTGACACTGGTTAACAAAATTATACAGGTCTCAGGCGCACGGTTCTACAGCACATCATCTGTACACTGTATTGTGTGTTCACCACCCCAAGTCAAGTCTCCTTCCATCACCAGGTACCCTCTTTGCCCTCCTCCACCTCCCTAGACCTTCTCCCCCTTGGAAATCACACTGTTGTTGGTGTCCATGAGGTTTTTTCCTCTCTCCTATTTGCTCAGTCCCTCTACCCAGCCACCCAACCACCCCCAGACAGCTGTCATCCTGCTCTCCATCTATGAGTCTGTCTCTATTTTGCTTGTTAGTTCAGTTTGTTCATTACATTCCACATAAGAATGAAATCGTATGGTAATACTTAGAGATTAACATAAAAAACAACGTGAAAGAATCGAGTTGGAAATGCAGTCTCCAAACAACACATTATGGAACTTCAGATGTGTAGTTACACTCATTTCCATGTGATGATATGTCACTGCAGCCTATGGCTGTGAGATGAATTCACTTCCTATTTGCTTTTGAAAGTGTTTCTCCAGCAATAACTCTGTATAGCTGTGCCCTCTGCTGGATAGAAATGGGTACCACTTTGTGGAGCTGTGCAGAGATGTGGTGTGTTATAATTCCATCTATTTAGGCAGAAATTTTCATTACTTGAAGTCTGAGTAATATTTCATAAATTAGTTGGCTCCATCCCACGCCATTCCTCACTCATCTTTATAAGTTACCGGTAAAGAATCTCATCTACTGAAGATTCAAAATACTGTTAACGATTAGGTCAGTACTGTTTATCTGCTGATACTGACTTGTTACTTCCAAAAAAAGTACTCATGAATTAATATAATAACATAAATACAGATTAATCTTTTTGGAGTCTCCCGTGGTTCAAGAAAATGCATCATGAAGCCTCTCATTAGAGTATTTAAGTTTGCAAATATCCAAAGAACCACAAGTATCATCCCATTTAATTTCATTGGGCCATTAAGCAAGTGTTCATTCCCAGGTGGTATGCTATGTTTCAAAGACACAGAACCAAATAAGGCATAGCCCCAGTTCTCAGGAGTTTTACCATGGAACAGAAGATGCTGAGAAGGAAATGGACAATTGTGGAGTAACACACGTCATGAACACTGGGCATAGCTCAGATGCCCCTTCATTGAAGGACTTGCTTCAGCCTCAGAAAGCCACCTCACCCAACACCATGCCCCCTTCCCGGGGCTCCTGTCCAGTGACTGCTGCCTATGAGAGAACAAAAGCCCTGACATCTCAGTCTAACTTGGACAACTGAGAAAGGCCGTTTTAGCTCCTGAGATGCCTGCGGGTTCCACAGAGGCTGTTGTTAGGCCACATCCAAGTTCAACTCTTCTCTCTAGCCCAGTGCTTCTCAACTGGGGGTGATTTTGCAGCCCCCCTCCCCCAGCCGCATACTTGGCAATGTGGAAACAGTTCTGGTTGTCACAACTTGGGGAAGGAGAGTGGTGTGTGGGTGCTACTGACATCCAGAGGGTAGAGGACAGGGATGCTGCTAAACGTCCACAATTAGCAGCCCCACCGTAAAGCATTACCCATCTAGGTCAATATGCCAGCAGTTGAGAAATCCTGTCTACCCAGTCCTGCTTCTTTCATTTCCCTTTCATAGGTGTTGGCCCCGAGGTCATTCCTTAATAAACATCCTGCACACTAAATTCCGTTGTTGAGTCAGCGTTTGGAGGAACGGTTACAAAAGGATCTATAACAAGAACCCATTTTGGTTTTATATGTGTGTATATAAGCAAGAGAGTGGCATGTATGTGTTGAAATGTATTAGTATAACACAAACCTGGAAGGACATACTCTAAAGATGAAGAGCCGGTATTTTACAGTAATGGGACCGTGTCTTGTTTCCTTTTGTGCTTAAGTGCCTGGTTTCTGAGATTTGTGTATTTCTTCTTGTGATCTGTTCTGTGCAGAGAGCACATGTTACTTTTGCAACTTGGGGAGGGAAAGTGGGGTAATTGCAAAGAAAGAGGGCATGGCCAATAGTATCAAACATTGCAGAGAGGCCAAATAATGCCAGATAATAGCTAGGAAGAAGCCAGCAGAGAGCCTCGGGGAGGTGGCTGTAGAAGGCGAGGGAATCAAAGTAGGTCGTTTTCTACAGCAGTAGGACCACAAAGAGAAGTTGAAGAATAGAAGAGTAAGGTGCAGGAGATGAAAAGTCGACCAAACCGATTGCCAAGATCAGAGCCTGGACGAGATTGATGCAGACACAAAAGGAGCTGGGGAGAAGACATGTGCTGATGTAAGACAGAGGTGTGTAATTGGGCAAGGTGCGTGTGAGGGCGTGGGTTTGGATGCCAAGAACACAAGAATGGATTGGCCCAGGCAGAAGCCAAGAGCCCTCTTCTTCTAAAACAAGACGCACGGTCATTACGGAGTTCAGATGGCAACACATTTTGAAGTGATAAATTCTGCAACTGGTCATCTTCAATTTTTCAGTAGGAGGTGAGGTCGTCCACTGAAAGAGCGTCTGGGTGGCGGGACAGGAGTTTGCCAGGAAGGTGAAACGGAAGGGAAACGAGCGACCCAAAGCCCTGCCTGAGAGGGCATGCTCCTAGGAAACTTACCTTTCCTTTACCCAGTTTCAAAGTAAAATCTCAGGAGTGTTAGCACTACCGACATCACCGAGGCCAGGGAACGGGCTCCCAACCAGCGCTTCTCTACAACACTCAGGTGGCAGAGGGCTCCCGGAGGGCTCTAAAAGGCCCACCTGGCAGGATCAGCCACACCTGTACATCTCCACGGGGCTTTTGGGCACTCAGTATCACAGTCTGGGATTATTCTGTGCTACTTTCTGCTTTAGGGAACGGTGTCTGAAGATTTCCTTGCCTTGCTGTGGGGTTTCAAGAAGCTGTACAACCTCTCGCCGGGTCTTCTGGCATATCTCAATCTGATCTCCAGCTGCTGGGACTTCTCCAGAGTATAAAAAAGAGGGCATGTCATGCTGCAGCTGGAGCCTCGTTTTCTCCTAGCTCTCCCGGACACACCTGTCCACCCCCAGGACACGCTGATATGAGATCATTGTTAGCATATGGTCTTAATAGAGCGTGGAATTTTTAGGTGCTTTGTTAAAAGAAATGGTTCTCAACTGGGAGTAATTTTGCCTCCATGCCAAGGGGAGATTCGGCCATTTTGCTGAACATCCTACAATGCACAGGGCAGCTTCCACAACGAAGAATGATCTGTCCCCAAATGTCAATAGTGCTGAGGGTGAGAAACCCTGCTTTAAAGAGTTCCTTATCTGCAAGGACCTTTTCTTTTTTAAAATCCTCACTCCAGGATATGTTTTTAGTGATGAGAGAGGGAGACGGAGAAGGAGAGGGAGAGGGAGAGAAGGAGAGAGATTGATTGGTTGCCTCCTGTATGCACCCCGACCAGGAATCAAATCTGCAACCTATTGGTGCAGGGGAGACACTCCATCAACTGGGCCACCCAGCCAGGGCTGCAAGGACCTTTTTAAAGTCTTCCTAAAACCCATATAAGGGTTATTTTTAATTTGAAATTAGTGTCTAAAATAAATCAAAGAAAATGCCAGATGAGAGTGACGAATGGTAGGATTTATAAATGTCCACAAGATGGCACTGAAACACAGACGAAAATTCAATCTTCTCCAGCCTCCATTTCAGAATGCAGTTTCTCACTCACCCTGGTCAGCTTTCTAGGGTAACAAAAGCCCATCCTTTTTCTAAAGGGCTTGTCACTTTTTTGTGCCTAGTGTTCCCTACCACCAGTATTTTCATGCAAGTGAATTAAAATGATTAATGACTAAAACTTAGCCTGGAACATAAAAAGAACAGGGCCACCTACTCGATCAGCTACAGAATTTGCGGGAGAATCTGCTAGCTTCTTGCCTTCTTTTTAGCTTAACATTTAGCTGGACACCTGGCTAGCAGACATTTCCAAGACTCCAGTACCCTTAGGATGGTCAAGTGACAAAGCTCTGGCCACAAGTGGGATTTAAGCAGAAGTGTTGTTGGAGACTTCTGGGTAATACCCTTAAAGAAGTGGTTCTCAACGGGGGGGGGTGACTTTGCCCCTAGGGGACATTTGGCCATGCCTGGGACATCTTTAATGGTCACAACTGGAGGATGCTAGTAACCTGTAGTGGGTAGAGCCCAGGGATGCTGCTAAATATCCTACAATGCACAGGACAGCCCCCCAAACACAGAATTACCCAGCTTCCAATGTAAATTGTGCCCCGGTGGGAAAACGCTACCTCAGAGGAACAGGGCATGCCACGGCTTCCCATACCTCTCTTCCCACTGGCTGTGACGGTACAGTGGTGCACCATCTTGGTCCATGTGGGCCAAGGCAACAAATCAGGGAGCATGAAGCTACAAGATAGGTGGCATCTGAGTCCCTGGGCCAGTGAATCTACCTTACCACTCTGAACACCTTCCACCCAGAGACAGAATATATACACACACACTCATGGCACTATAGTCCACATACTCGTAGTACTCCAGTAACTGCTCTACCTCAAACATATCTACTCTAGACCTGTCTGTTCTGCCTTACCCAGGAGGCCCTTGGCATTTTCTCCCTCCTACTTACCCCTATTTTTCTCATGGTCCTTCTCCCCTGATGTGGCCTCTTCCCTAAGGCAGATATTTCAACAGCCCCCAACTGATTTATCAGCCTCACTCCATACCTGACCTTTCCCAGAAGATACTACACTCCTAACCACTCCCCATACACCCCCACCTCCACCCCCATTCTATCCATAGATATTTCATTTTACCCCACATTCATTTCTTAAACAGAGCAAAACTACTAAAAAATGTCAGTATCATGAAAGAGCAATAAAAAAATCTGGGGAACTGTTCTAGATTGCAGGAGACTAAAAGATGGCAAAACGAAATATATGGATTGTGGATAGGGTAGAAACGAGTGGCAGTAGAGGCCATTATGGGATAGTTAAGGAAAATTGAATATGAATTGCATGTGGAAGAATGTCCTTGTTCCTAGGAGATGCATACTGAAGTATTTAAGATTGAATATCATGGTGTCTGCAACCAACTTCCGAATGGTTCAGCAAAATAAGGATTATTTTATATAATAACTACATATTCATAAGTTTAGTCAGTTGGGTGCTAGATAGATTTTAGATAAAGCAAGATGGCAAAACATTAATAATGGGTAAAACTGGATAAAGGGTCTATGAGTACTCATTGTACTGATTTTCCTTTGGGTTTTATTTTTTCCCAAAATATAAAGGGCTAATAGAACATCACTTGAAGAATGTTTTTCATAATACACGTGCTTCTGCTGTAGTCCAAAACCAAGGAATCAAGACTTTTCCTGGGTGGGACTTGGGAATCTGCATTTTAAAAGTCCTAGCGCCCCAAGTAAGAAACACGCCTGTGAAACTGCATCTCAGACCCGCCTCTGCCTCCTCTGGTCCTGGATTTCCTTCAGAACTTAAACCTTGACACTAGTTATTTTTGACAATGTTGAAAGCAGGTGCAGCTAGGGATTGGGGGTGGTGAGAAGAGCAGTGAACTGAGGATATGTTCGGGAGCACTCCAGTATTTTAAGATGGGCAGACAAGGAGAATTCCATGAGACATCAACAAGGAAGGGCCAGGGAAGTAAGATGGTAGAAATGCCAGGAGTGCACGTATATACTTCAAAAGAGGATAGAGATAGATGACAAGGCATTCTAGGTGCGCCTGCTCTAGAAGTTGCATCAGGATGAGGAAAACTAAGTTGTTACATCAGTTCAGAAATGGGTCATTTGATGCCAGAGTAGATTTTCTTGGCCAGCCCTCTCTTCCTTCCAGTTGCCAGTATGTGCCGTGGGACTGGCTGACAGAGCCACCTGATATCTCAGACGGGAGAAATTTCTTTTCCAAAAAAAGCAAGGTCTCTGGGAGAGAGATGCTATCAAGCCCCAGAGAGAAAGTTTAGCAGTTAAGGGGGGTTTCCTTTGCTTCTTCCTCCTGCTGAATTCTGGGACGGGATTTATAGTTCTTGGGAGGCAGTGTACAAAACCACCTCAGAGTCACAGAAAATACTCCTGTTTGACATTTGAGAGTGAAGCGGTTGGGGATCATGGAGCCTGGAATCTACGGCTCCTAGAATTGGGTGGTAGTGAGAGTGTTAAATACAAGCTGTGAGACTTGACGAAGGGAAGTAAAAACCTACCACTCCTTCACCAATTGACTCCATCACAGCTGGGGTTTTACAGCCCCAGTCATAAGGGGCACCCTTTCTCGCTCTTACTTGCCCCGCTAAGACGTGTGTGGACCCAGGTATGGATAAATCCTCTTCACTTTCAGTGGAGCTCAGTGAGGCATTTTTAAAAATGTAAAATGAAAGAAGGATACAAACAGAAGTTAACAAAGGAAGTAAAGAACAGTTGGTCAGGACAACGGTCCATTTGATCCATTCTTCCCATAGCAGACGGAGCAACTGCTCCAGAACACAAATCTCACCCTGAAAATGCCAGGCTCAGACCTTTTAAGTGGTTTTCCATTGACCTCAGAAAAGAGTCCAAAATTATAAATGACACACAAGGCCTTTCTGATACTAGCTGACGTTTGGCTTTGTCACCCATCAGTTCTCTTCACACACTCTACACTCCAGTTACCACTTTTGTATCTGTATGGCCACTGAAATCAAGCACAGTAGTTAAGAGTACAGACTCCAGAATCAGGCTACCAGGCCTTAATCTCAGACGTGAGCAAGACTCTGATCCTCTCTGCCTTCATTTCTTCAGTGACAAAACGAGGCTACCAACAGAGGTGCTTTAAGGATCAGATAAGAGGCCTGCCACAAAGTCAGCACACAATACATGTTAGCTGTTCCTCAACAAACAATGATTGGCTGACTGCCTGTCACGTCCATTTATCCCATGCTACTTCTCACCTAGAGGAAAGGCAGACATGTAAACAGGACATTATCATACGTTGTGATCAAAGTGAGGATAGAGCTGTGTGAGCCAGAGGGAACAACTCGTGGGTTTCCTCCCTCGCACCCTTCCCTCAGCTACATTCATCAAAGGTGTTACTTCAAATTCAACTTTTAGCCAGGCCCTGAGGCTTGAGAAAAGTAAATAATTTCCAATTTAATGCTGGCATTAGAACTTTAGGCACTGGCATAGTCCTGCTGCCTGTTAAAATATCAAAATACTTTCATATTGCTTAGCAAATGCCCTGAGCACCTGAAGTGTTCTGGCTCTCGGGAGCACTGACTGGACACCATCAGCGTCCACCCTCGTTCCCCCTATGGCACATGTGTGGCAGCTTGTCCGACACTGTTCTTTTGCTCTCATACCCCACCCCGATGGTAGCAACTCTAGGCACTGTGAGCAAATGGGAATTACCAGTTTGTTCAAGCCAGCATTCATTTGGATATCACCTTGGCTTGCACTTGGGGATACCGCCTGCTCTATGAGTCCTAGGAGCTGTCTCTGTTTGCTTGTTGAGACGCCTGTTGTCTTAGGATAGCTTTTGGCCTTCTTTTGGGCCATGGCCTATGCCTGCAATACTCTTTGGAAACCTGTGCCTATCCACCAGCCTGGCTTCCTTCTAGCCATCTATCTACCCCACGTGAGAGGTTTCTGTTGCCTCCTAAAGGCACCCAATCCATTCTGTCGGTATTACCAGCTCTACGTACGCTAGGACTTATCATGACATGTGGCATTAGGAACATGTCCTGGTATCTATGAAAGAATACAAAGTGAGAGATTTGGAACCAGAGCTATCTGTCCTTGAATCCCAGCTCTACCATTTCTTAACTCTCTGAACTTGAGCAGGGTATTCAGCTTCTCTGGGCCTCAGTTGCCTCACCTGCAAAATCAGATAATACTAATATGTACTTCATAGGGCTTTGGGGAAAATTAAAAGACATAGTAGTGAAAAGCACTTAGAAGAATGCCTGGTACATAGGAAAAGCTCAGTAAATGTTATTATTGCTATTGTTACTATTCTTATTATTTTATATCGAAGCTTTAATGGGCACATTGAGCATATTTTCAAATAGTTTTACCTTGCTTGCCTTTTCGAGTGGCTCAACACCTCCACAAATGTAGGTACGAAAGACATTGATTAGCATGCCAATTTCCAAGGGGAAGAAACTGATGCTCAGCTATATTAAGGGATTAAGTGACATTAAGTGGCAGTGGTGAATGACACATTTTTGAATCCCTATTTTCTGTCATTTTCCCCACCTGGGAACACTGAAATAGGTGGATCATTATTTATTCAATAAAAATTTATTAAATGGCTACTATGTACCAGATATTGCGCTAAGCACCGAGGATACAGTAGTGAGCAAGACTGACATTCTAGTGGGAATAAACAGTCAATAACCAAACAAATAAGAATATAAATGACATATCAATTGGTATGATGAAAATAAAACAGGGTGATGTTTAAAGAAAAACTGTGAGAGTACGGTGAAGGAAGGAAGGCTTTTCTGAGGAGGAGACTTTCATGACAAGAAGACAAGCTGGAACCCTTTTCTTTTCTTTTCTTTTCCTTTTTTTTTTTTTTTTTCTGTGTGGTTGCCTCTCACTCGCGCCCGCAACTGGGGACCTGATGTGCAACCTGGTAATGTTCCCTGACTGGGAATCGAACCAGCGACACTTGATTCTCAGGCCGATGCTCAATCCACTGAGCCACAGCAGCCAGGGCTTGGTACCCTTTTCACATTTGATATGTGACTGGGATCTGGGAGGGAAGTTCTCACAGAAAGGAACTTCCTGCTCTGGGCCTCCACAGACAAGTGGAAGAAGCAGGAGGGAGGGCTGCAAGTTAAGGGTGGCTCAGGGCCTAAAGTCAGAATTAGAGACTTTCTGGAGAAGCACAAAAGCAAAGAAACTCGTGAATAGTGCAAGGCATTTTCCTTACAAGTATTTATTAAGTCTATATTTTTCAATTAACTTTACTGAGATATAATTTAGATAGAATAATGTTCAGATAGAATAATGTTTACTAATTTCAAGTGTATAGTTTGCTGAGCCTTGAGAAATGTACACATAAACCTGCACTAACCACCCCCCTCTGTTATTATCAAAGTGCATAGATGACATTTCCATAACCCTAAAACATTCCCTTGTGAATCTTTGCAGTCAATTATTGTGAGGTATTTTGTATAATGTCCCTCGATTTGAGTTTACCGAATCATTTTCATGATTACGCCGGAGTCATGCTTTTTTTTTTTTTTTTTTTTTTTTTTTTGCAAAACTGCCATAGAGGTAATGTGCCCTTCTCTTGACATCATGTCTGGAGGTAGGTGGTGTCAATGTCTTTACTGGCAATGTTAACCTTGATCACCTAATTAAAATGTGACTGATGGGGTTTATCTATTGTAGTTACTCCTTTTCCCTTTGTAATTAATAAATATTTTGTGGGAGGAGTGATATCCCATAAAGATTTACACTGGCATTGTATGAGACCTATGTGTTGAATTAGAGAATATTGTTTTGTTTTATTTAGTTATAGTAGAAGCATAGTCTGTTTCTGTATTTATCAGCTTTCCTCTATTTTCCTCGTTCATGTTTTATGGCTTTGTTTTTTAATAAACACGGGTTCTGAATGAATAGGAAAACAGTGTGAGAAGAATGGAAAGAAACATAGAGAAGCAAACTTGGATTTGAATACCAACTCTCCCACTTACTGATCACATGACCTTGCAAAAGTCTTTTAAACGTAAGCCTCTAGTTTCTCATCGGTAAAAATGGCTAATAACAAACCACGTCACAAGGTTTTAGGAAGAATTAAAGCACTTAGTAGTGTCTGGCACTCAGTAAGTGCTCTGTAAATGCCATTTCTTGCCTTCCTTAATATGCCAGTGTTTAATATTGTCATTGTCTTTCTCTGACTGGGTGGCTCTAGGATATAGAAACACAATCAATTTTTAGATGTTTTTCATGTTCTGACAGCACAAAGACTTTAGTGCAGGGGTAGTGCTCAACCTTTTACATGTTTCTGAGTCGCTGGGGAGAAAGAATCTGGAACTGTTTTAGTTGATGGCAAATTCTTACACCTCACTAGTATTTTCTATCTTATACTTCTGCAAAGTTCACTTATTACTTCTGGTATTAGGGGACGTGATTTTCATGGATGTACAAATATATATCATTTGCAAAAGTAGCATTTTTATTTGTCTCTTTTCCGTATTAGAACTATTTTAAAGCAGAATTTTGAAAGGTCGATTTTGTGTTGTCCCTGTTTTCAAGCACAATTAATGCAATATGAGCTTTGTTGGGAAGATGTACTCCTATGTTCAGCAAGAGAGGAAACACTACAGACATCCTTCTCCTTCTCCCTGATATTTGTAAGGTTTCAGTGAAACTTTGATTTCTCTGCTTTTTCCTTGCTCCAAGTTTTATTTCCCCTTTCCTAAACTTGTTTGATTTGTTCCCTACGTTCTTTAAGCAGGAGCCAATGCATTGGCTTCTTTTGTACTGATACACGTTTTTAGGACAAGACGTTCTCTAAGTACTGCCTTGGCAATATAATGCCTACCCATTTTTGCTTTTGCCTCAAGTTCCATTATGGTTTGGCATGGCACTGTTACTGTATCTTCTGTATCACAATCAAGGAATTTTTTGCATTAATTTTTTATTGAATTTGTTGGGGTGACATTGGTTAATAAAATTACAATCTATAGGTTTCAGGCGTACAGTTCTATAATAAGCCTTCTGTATATTGTATTGTGTGTTCACCACCCCTAGTCATATCTCCTTCTGTTAGGGATAAAGAAGCAAGCCAGTGACTCTCAAACCAGCAGGAGAAAATTAACAGATGAATCATGGAAAAGGGGCGAGGGAACGACATTCTGCAGCTCCTCACACATATCTCTGGGCTCAAAAGGAGAAAGACTGTTGTCACCAAACACAGAGAAATGGGAAGATGTAGCTAGATAACTTGGCAAGTACAGTAAGTTGGACATAGACCTATAACTAGATTACCCTTAGTTAATCACACCCTGAGTTAAGTAGTTAATCACATTAGAATAGATTGTGAACCCGGATTAACCAGTAGTGGAGAAACCGGGGAGAAGGAGAGGGGAGGAGAGCTCATCGCCTTAGTATAAAACCAGTTTACTTTGTCTACTTTGCGCGCACATGCTCCTGGCTGGTGGTGCGCCCAGCTCCGCAGACTCACGAATAAATGCCTCGCTTTGCTGCTCAAGTCCTGTGTACCAGTGATTTATTGTGAGCGTTTCTCACCCTTCCATCACCATTTTTCTCCCCTTTATCCTCTGCCTCCCCCAATTCCTTTTCCCTTTGGTAATCACCATACTGTTGTCTATGTCTATGAGGTGGGTTTTTTTTTCCTTTTTCTTTTTTGGCTTAATTTCTTCACCTTTTCCACACAGCCTCTCAACCTCCCTCCCTTGTGACAGTTGTCAGTCTGTTCTCTACCTGTTTTGTTTGTTTATTTTGTTCATTAGATTCCACATATGAGTGAAATCATATGGTACTTGTCTTTCTCTGACTGCTATTAATTTTGACTTAAAAAAACATTACACAGTATGGAATTTCCTCAAAAAACTAAAAATGGAACTGCCTTTTTACACATTGATTCCACCGCTGGGATTATACCCTAAGAACCCTGAAACACCAATTCAAAAGAACCTATGTACCTCAATGTTCATAGCAGTGTTATTTACATTAGCTAAGGGCTGGAAACAGCCTAAGTGCCCATCAATAAGTGAGTGGATCAAAAACTGTGATGCATTTACACAGTGCAATACTACACAGCAGAACGAAAGAAGGAACTCTCGCCCTTCACAAGAGCATGAGTGGACCTGGAGAATATTATGCTTAATGAAATCAGCTAGCGGTGAAAGGCAAATACTATACGATCTCACCTAATACAGGAACCTAATGAATAAAACAGACAAATGAGCAAAATAGAGCCAGTGATATATAAACAAAGAGCAGACTGACAGCGACCAAAGGGGAAGGGGAAGGGGAAGGGGAGTAATGGGGGAAAGAAAGGGAAGGGTCGAGTCAAGGAACAAGTATAAAGGACCCATGGTCATGAGCAAAAGGTAAGAACTGACTATGAATGTGGGAGTGGGGGTGGGCGGGGCAGGGGAGAGCAATGGGAAAAGGATTAGGACAACTGTAGTTGAACAACAATAAAATTAAAAATTAAAAAACTAAAAGCATATTAAAATAAAAATAGTACATTGAAATATTATTTATCTTGATTACTGAGTTTTCTGGTACCCCCTTAAAATGTGACCCTGAAGCAAGTGCTTCTAACACTTCACCTCAACACAGCCCTAGACCTGCAGTAACCTTCTAGATGAGTTATGCTCACAACTTCCTTTTAAAATGGATGCCTGATGCTCAGATAGACTAAAACTGTTAGAGATAGCAAACCAATTAATTACACCACCTATCAGGAGATAATTGTGATTTTCCCCTCCTTCTTCTCCTGTCTTCCCTTTTTACACGTTGGGTTCGCGGCTCAGCAGAAATCTTTGCCCATTTCCAACTGTTGGCACTGAGGAAGGCCGCATTGCTAATATGGTGCCGGGGAGCACTTCTCAATTTATAGAGGTGAAAGGCCAGGGTCCCACCCTCCAGGGATAAACCTCAAGACTGCAGAGCTGTTCCAGACACTTGCCAGGGCCCTTTGAGGCCCAAAGCATTCTTTTCTCTCTTGGAGTTTGTCAATTAGTTCTGGCAAAAATCAAGTTTCCTCACCCTGATCTTACCTCATCTACACAGGTTTCCCTGAGAAAATATGGAAAAGAAACTCTTATAATCCTGAAATATCAGAAGTAAAAAAGCCCTCAAGGAGAATCTTACCCCAATGCCTTCCACTTAACAGCACTTATAACTTCCTGTGCTGTATCTCCACAGTCCCAGGAATCCCTAAGGCTGCCTCATAATAAAAATCAGGAGCAAGTCAAGAGCCAAGTTAATCAAGGAAGTAAACTACTATGGGCCCCAGTTATGCTCAGGGAGATCTGAGTCATCAGAAATGCAGCCCTGGCCCTGTAACTTGTTTATTAAGGATTTTCCTAAGGACAGAGACAAGGATCTGTAGTGGCTCAACTCCAAAGCTCTTCATGGGGTGGGATGGGACTGCAAAAGATTTGACTAGCTTTCATTTGAGTTGTGGAGCTTTAAAGGTTCTGCTTTAAAGGGGCCTGCCTTTCCTTCTGACAGGTCCAGGCACTGTGAAGGTAAAGTTTGCCTCCATGCCTCTTATCCCCCACCCCTCACCCCGTAAAGTGTCTCTCTAGGTTACATTGTCAGAGAATTTTGTTTTTATTTTAAAATATATCAAGAACACTTGCAAATGTGTTAGGATGGGCTTTGAGACATACAGCTTCCTTCACATAGCCACATTTATAAGATTCACCTTGTGCAAAGCATCACATCCATTCCTCCAGCTTAAACAGTGAGGGTAATTTCTGGCTACATTTTACACGTGAAGAAACAGGCTTACAGTCTAGGTGACTCTGTAAGGCCACGTAGCTAGTAAGAGGCAAAAGCTTTGACTTTTGAATTCAGAAGGATGCCACATCTTGTGCTTGTTCTACAAAGCCACTCGCACCTCAAAGGTGCTAAGGTATGCCACAGCAAACTAGCTAGTAGAGGACCACAGGGTCGAAACCACTATCTTGATCTCATCTGATCTGCAATGAATTCTAGCATTATAATTGACTTCTGAGAAGCATACAACAAATCTAGGAACTTAGTGCTAGTCTCAATGGAATTAGCATGGCATGGCTATGAGGAATTTACCATTCTGTAGTTTATTCTCAGAAAAATTTCCTTTCAGACTGGTAGAAGACAAGGAAATCTCATCAATTGAAGGAAATGACTTATAAGGAAACTTTATTCACACAGGGGGGAGGATCAGAACACATTGTAGTTCAGTCAGTAAATACTAAATAGCCATGGCTAAATAGTAAGTACTAAATAGCCACATGCAGTTGATATGGAGTGTGTGTGTGTGTGTGTGTGGGTGTGTGTGTGTGGGCGTGCGCGAGCGCGCGCGTGCATGTGGCAAGTGGTCACAATGTCCTTGAGTAATATACCTATCAATTTTTTTTTTGTCTAAGCTAGCTGTCCTGTCATGATGACTGTAGTCAAGAACCCTGCCTCAACACCCATGTATTTCTCCAGCTTATCCTTACATAAAAGAGTGCCTTAGTATGCAGGTGCCACACTATCTCACAGTTCTTGTTGGCCCTGTGCTACTTCTGTTTAATTTCTTATATATATGAGTCCCTGTTGTCCAGGCAGTATGGATAATTTGTTACTGTCTTGCCTGCCGCCACGAGAATAAAGTTGGTGTGAATTCCTTCTGCAACGCCCCACTGTCATTTTGCAGTCTCACTGAATCCAAAGTTAACCTGCCTGGAGCTGAGCTCCTGCGGCACTTGGTACAGTCAGCAGGACTTGCCACAAACGAAAGCTATGGAGCAGGGGTCAGCCACGGGGCACGGCCACTCAGGGTGGGCTATCGGGTTGGCCTGCATGGATATGTGGTTCATGGTGGTGACCGTGTTGGAGGCTTCGGTGCCCCTGCAAGATTGGGAGAGGGTAGAAGTGACTCCTGAGGTGAGAGAAGAGGCTCTGCTGAAGATAGGGGGCTCTCTAGGGAAGAAAAGTGCCTGGGTAGGGGCTGGTGCTGTAGGCTGGCTATTTCTCTGTTCTGCATAAAGCATTCAGGGAGTTGCTTGAATTGGAAGCCCAGGTCCGAGAGTTGAAAGAGGACCTGTCTCAGGAGCAGGAATTGAGGGCTGCCTGGGAGAAAACATGGGAGCTATTAGAGGTGGAAGTGGCCACCCTGAGGGCCTGGATCAGGACTGGTTTTGTGACAGGATCAGAGGTACAGGTCATAGACTCCTCGGAGGATGAGGATGAGGAGGAGGATGTTGGGGAGGGCTAGACCTCACCCATTTCAGCCATGCCTGGGGTGGCGGTGGTGGTAATGCAGAAGATTAAGACTAAGTGTCCTTGAATGACTGAGGGTCAAGCCAGCCCCCTCTGCCAGTCACAGAGCACTCCACAGTGCATCCGTACTTGCAAGCAGAGCTGGTGGATTTGGGGAGCTGCTTCTGGCAAAAGGCGTCAGAATCTTTGGCGGCTTGGTTGCTAAGATTATGGGATGTAGGGGCGGGTGGCATTTTACTTCCTGGCCAGGGAATGGGTAAGCTTGTATCCAACCCCACGCACCCAGTGCTGAGGCAGCAGCTGCAGAATGCACACGAGACTCCAGGCAATCATTCCCTGTTAGATTGGATCAAGGCAGCTGATCGCATTACGTGGCCGAACCCAGGAGATCTTCCATCTACGTCCAGCAGGTGGCAGTTGTATACTGGGTTACAGCAGCTATTAGGAGAACTGGGACTGAAGGATGCTATTTATACTGTAATTTGAAAACTCATGGCCTGGATGAAGAAGTGTTCACAGCGAGAATAAGGGATTTGGTCCTACAAACTGCACTGTAGTAGTTATTCAGACCCAACAGAAACTACCCTGGGGAGGGGAGTAAAGGTGTGGTATACAAAACCAGGGAGGGACCTGATACCTGCTATTGTGTTATCTCAAGATATCTCTTTAGCATGCAGCCTACCGGACGAGCAAGACCTACCCTTGTTAGTACCACTAAAACCTGTTTTTAAAATCACCCTTAGGGTCAGTCTGTAGCAATGTGTACATGGACTGGGCATACACCCTTTGCTGAGGTGGCAAATGCCTTGGCATGCAGTGTCAGCACAGAGACGCCAAGCAGAATTGCCACCGGCTTACCATGGAGAGCGTGGATCCTTTGTTCCTGTCTCACCTGCTGCCACAAGAATAAACTTGGGACTTCTGGCCAAAATAGAGACATAGGTAGACACGCTGCATCTCCTTCCACAACTGAAAAGGAATACAACTACCTCAAAACTGGAGACACCCAGAAGTTCCAGAAAGTCGAGCTGCATGGAAGTTCAACAAACACAGATTTAAAGAAGAAAAACTCATCCAGAGAGGCAGGAGGGATGGAGCCGGGGCAGAGAGGAAGCAGTGAGGTGGCAGTGGCAGCTGTGGCATCGGCAGTGGCAGACCAGTGGAAAACGCAGTCACACCTTTAAAAAAAGTAGGGAGGAACACCTGGGGAGAGCTCTCAGCACCAGACCAGACAGTGCAGCTCACAGTTCCAGCACCAGGGAAAATAAAACCCATTGCTCGTGACTGAAAGCCAGTGGGGGTTGGGGCATGGGTAGAAGCTGCTGGTCTCTCAGCAGAGTTCCTTTGTTTAGAGGCCCTCAGAGTCCTAGAATGCCACAAACCCACCCATTCTGGGAACCACAGCCAGAGAAATAGCTAGAGACAGCCAGTTCCACACAGGAAGTGGGAGAAGTGCCTGGAAAAGGGGCGAGGGTTGAGCAAGCAGCTTTGTTCCCTCTCAGACTCCTCTCCCTCATATGGCACCACAACGTGGCCAAATGGGTCGCCCCATACTAACGAAGACCTAAGGCTCTGCCCCTCCCAATGTAGCAGTTGTGACAGCTCTACTAACACAGAGGCAAACACAGAAGCCTCTCAAGTTAATGAGACAGAGAAGTATGGCCCAAAAGAGAGAACGGATCAAGGTTCCAGTGGAAGAACTAAGCGATGAGGAGATAGGCAACCTAACAGACTGAGAGTTCAAACCACTGGTGATAAAGATGCTCACAGATGTGACAGATATGCTGGAGTGTGGCAAATGCAGAAGGGAACAAGTGAAGGCTAAGTTAAGTGAAACCAAGGACAATCCACACAAAACCAATAGTAAAGGGAAGGAAGTCTGGGTTCAAATCAATGACTTGGGACATAAGGAAGAAATAAACAGTCAACCATTGTAGAAGGAGGAAACAAGAATTGAAAAAAAAGAATGAGGACAGGCTTAGGAACCTCTGGGACAACTTGAAACGTGCCGTCATCTGAATCATAGGAGTGCCAGAAAGAGAAGAGGAAGAGCAAGAAATTGAACCTTATGTAAAAATAAATAAATAAATAAATAAATAAATAAATAAATAATGCCAACTTTGGCAAAGGGAAGAGACATACACGTCCAGGAAGCACAGAGTCCCAAACAAACTAGACCCAAAGAGGACCACACCAAGACACATCACGATTAAAATGCCCAAGGTCAAAGATAGAGAATCTTCAAAGCAGCAAGAGAAAAGCAGAGTTACCTACAAAGGGGTGCCTGTAAGACTATCAGCTGATTTCTCAAAAGAAACATTGCAGGCAAGAAGGGACTGGTAAGAAGTATTCAAAGTGATGAAAAACAAGGATTTACAACCAAGATTACTCTATCCAGGAAAGCTATCATTTAGAATGGAAGGGCAGATAAAGTGCTCCCCAGACAATGTGAAGTTAAAGGAGTTCATCATCACCAAGCCCTTATTATATGAAACGTTAAAGGCACTTATTTAAGAGAAAGAGGGTCAAAACTATGAACATTAAAATGACAACAAAGTCACAACTATCAACAACAGAACCTAAAAAATAAAAACAAACCAATAAAAGTAAACAGGCAACCAGAATAGGAACAGAATCATAGGCATAGGGATCATTTGGAGGGTTATCGGCTGGGAAGGGGAAGGAGGAGAAGTAGTGCAGGGATTAAGGAGCATAATTAGTAGGTACAAAATAGGCAAGGAGACGTTAAGAATAATATAGGAAAGGGTGAAGCTGAAGAACTGGTATGCACAACCAATGGACATGAACTAAGGGGGGTGGGACTGCTGGAAGGAAGAAGGATACTGGGTGGAGGGGAGCAAAGAGAAAAGAAATTGGGACAACTGTAACAGCATAATCAATAAAATATACTTAATTAAAAAAATCAACTTGGCACCTTCCTCCAAAGAAACCCTTTTGTTCCTCTAATGTGGGACATTGAAAAATTAATACCTGCCTTTTGTCATCTAGTGGTTATGGATTGAATGATGTCTTTTAACCCTGTTGCCAAAACTGTTGTCCCGAGAATACAACAAGGATGCCAGCCCGTTAAACCAAGCACGCCATTGTCCGGGGACAACCAACGGACCTGGAGTCTGCAAGACCCTTCCCCATGTGAAAAGACCACCCTCCACTCCACACCCCCATTCTTATTAGCGATGTCTGGACCCAAGGGTAGGTAGGCCGACGGCCATGTCCAGAAGCAGCTAGAGGAGCTCCAGACCGTCACCCATTGTCCTTTATAAGATTATAAAGGGTCTTAAGTCTGAGAGGGGGGATTGTTATTTTTTATTGTTAGAATAATTAGTTAATTGATTAATTAATTAATTTTAAAAAAGAACAATATAGGAAAGGATGAAGCCAGAACTTGTATGTACGACCCATTGGTATGGACTGGGTTGGGGGGGTTGCTGGGGGAGGGGTGCTGCTGGGTAGAGGGGAGCAAAGGGGGAAAATTGGAGCTATTGTAACAATATAATTAATAAAATATACTTAAAAATAAATAAATAAACTTGGAATGAATTCCCTCTCAAACACTCCACTGTCACTTTTTGGTCTCACTTAATCCAAAGTTAACCTGCCTGGAGCTGAGCTCCTGCAGCACAGTAGCCCATCTGCAAATTCCTGACAAAGACCGAGAAAACCGTACCCTCGGGATTAGAGGGGAGATTATCAAGTTATATGTGTAATGTGGCAGAAACAGGGGGTCCACAGGTGGCAAACCTCTGGATCATAATGGACAAACCATATTACTTAGAGATTTGGACATGAGTTATATCTTTATGTCTTGGGTGCTCAGAAAATTACCTAAGGTCAGATATAGACCCAAGCCCAACACTGTATCACTAATCCTTGGATTTAGACCCACTCCCCTCTTTTGCCTCAGATATATCTGATTAAGAAACACGACTTTTTTTTTCTAGCCCTGGCTGCTGTGGCTCAGTGGATTGAGCATCGGCCTGCGAGCCAAGTGTCGTTGGTTCAATTCCCAGTCAGGGCACATGCCTGGGTTGCAGGTCAAGGTCCCAGTTGGGGGCTCGTGAGAGGCAACCACACATTGATGTTTCCCTCTCTTTCTCCCTCCGCTCCCCTCACTCTGGAAATAAATAAATAAATAAAATCTAAATAATAATAAAAAAGTTAACAATAGAACGTATATTTTAAAAAAAGAACACAACGACTTTTTTTTTTAATTTTTAAATTCATGTTGTTGCCTAGCTTATTTAACACCTTGTACTTGCATAGTCCAACTGCTCAGACGTATTGGGAAAGACAGTCGTGTAGTGTGTTGTTCAACTTGCCTAATGAAGGGGCGCCCAGATGGCATGGAATGCTGCTGTGGGGATGGGGTGACTAGCTACAGAGTTGTTGAAGGGACTGTTAGTTTACAAGTTAGTGAGCAGCCAGTCCAGCAGTTGTTTTCTAGCCATGTTGTCCATGGCTTCATCCAGTTGTCGTTCCTTGGCAAACCTCATTACTTCTCGAAGGAGATCTCCAATACTGTACCCCTTCTCTGCTGCCTTAGCTGAAACTTCTGGAAGCTGTGGAGGGAGCAGAGATAGCTTGAGTCATGTGATACTTTTGAAGAAAGGTCTCAGGTGGATAAAGTGAACTACCCCCCTCACCCACCTTTCCGCCCATGACTAAGATTAGAGTAAAAGCTTTCGCTGATCCAGGACTGCCTTCCCTCTCCTTTTTCCTTGACCCTCCTCTAATGTCATAGATGAAAATGAAAAACATAACTTCATTTTGAGCATCAAAAAACAAAGCCTGGAATCAGTTGTCTTTACTAAATACTTCTCTCCAAGGCCTGGGTCTTTTGGTTAGTCTGTGCTGATTGCTAGGTCAAGGTTAGGGGTGGCCATCTCCCCCACCTTCCTAAAACATATTTTACCAAGTAGTTTGTTTAAAGGGTCACTGAATTTAAAAAAAAAAAAAAAAGCTAATCTTTCTCGCCTCCTCTTGGCTGAAATGTGCAGACCCCGAGGTGCTACAGCCTCAATTAATGGTTCATTGCTTTTGTGTCTTTTTATGAGGATAAAGTAATTCATAAAGCACATAGTAAAGAGCATACTTGAGAAAAATTTGGACTGCTCGTGAGCCCTAAGTACAGTTTCGCCTCCCTTCCCCTGCCCAGTCTAACCATCTTTCTTCTTGTGCTTTGCCATTGCTTACCTTCTCCAGTTGTCCATCATCATCTCTCACGAAACAGAGCACAGGCACCTTAAATTGGGAGGCTGCAATCCACTGCAGGACAGCCTGGAGCTGTTTCTGCAAGCTACTTGTTGAGCACCAATTATTGATGATGACTTCCGGCCCAGAAAACTCTCGATAGTTCTGTGACATTGCACTACTGTGACTGCATCTGGGGCCACCAACTTGGAAACTTGGGTTGTGTACCAAGGCTGCTTGTTCTTCCAATTCGGCCAGGGCTTCCCTGTTGTTGTGATACCTAGCCATGATAAGGCACAGCTTCCTCACAGGTTCTACCAGTTGATTGATGAATTGCCAGTTCATTTGCATCATCCCGCTGGCAAAATCAAGGTCTAAATTCTCATGGAATTGTTTTTCCCCTCTCTTGGACATTGAAGTTGCTTTGTTTGGCCTGGGCTCAGAAGGCTTGCTCTCCCCTTCAGATTGCTCTTCACTGTTGAAGGAGGTCTCACTGAGCAGTTTCTGAATCAGTGATAGAATGATGTTTGACATATCGGACTTTTGGCACTCCGCCTGTTGTTGAGTCTCCTTTACAGAGGTAGATGGCCCAGGAGCTCCACAAGATTCTAGATGTTTCACTGAAAGTGCCTTGGCACTTTGGTCACTTGCGTTCTTTTCAAATTGGGCACTCTGAGTCCTATGGCCTATGGTGGAACCAGGATAGTCATCTTCAAGTGCATTTTTGGCCTCGGCCTGCTGGGTCAGGTGGTACTGAATCAGCATAGGGGCAGAGACAATCAAGTCCTTCGCCAGTGACTCTGTGGAAGGGCTGATCTTCTCTCTTTTTTCCTCCTTACTCACGCATGCTTTGCCAGCCATCTCGCCTTGGTTTCGTTGTTTTTGGTTCCACATGGACAGGCTCTCCTTGAGGATGTGTTCAGCAACTCTTTCAGCGCTAATCAATGACTTGCACTCCTCTGGTTTTATTTTGCATTTGTCCTTCCCCTTCAATTCAGTTTTCATGGTGGAGAATTCAAGACTTTGGTTTTGACTTTGGTTCTCGTATTTGAGACTGTGGGAGCCGGCCTTCAAGGATGCGTACAACAGAGGCTGTGATTTAGACTCCTTCTCTCCAAGCAGAACAGTAGCCAGGCGCTTCAGCATGGCCTCCATTATATGTGTAGCATTTTGTTTTCCGTGGTTGAACAGACTCTTCTTGACAGCTGAGATAAAGTCGCAGTCAGTCATCAGGGCCGCAGTGATATTATGCAGGTTCTTCAAGCAGGAATCAATCAAATCAGAGACAACTTCCTGGGTGTGTTTTAACAAAACCCTCTTCAGGACCACACAAGCGGGAATTGGCTTCCCAGGAGCATGCACTTTCAAGGTCTTCAAAATGGAGACCATCAGGTCAGATGCCACCTGATTTGCATAAACCGTGAGTCCTTTACTGATAGAGTGTGAAAAATCTTTGCTCTCTTGTTGGCACATCTCTTTGTCTACCCCCTTGTTCTTGTTGGATAATTGACTATACATAAACTTTTTCCTGCCACCTTCCCTGCCCTCTTCTCCAGTGTCCCGCCTTTCCACATAGGATATTTCCTCAGCATCATGGGCCATGTCAGAAACGATCTTGCTCACAGCGCTGCGGGGAGTGTTTTTCCCTTTGTTCCCAGAGGGTGGATAGATTGAATGACGAAAGCATTTGCTTCCATTTTCCAACTTCTTGATTTCATTACAAGGCATCTCCATTACCAGATTAGATAGCCGGATGATGGTGAAGGAAAGGTCATCCATGGGACATTCTCCCTCAGGAGAGATTACTGCCCTGTTAGTGCTAGAAGATTTTGCTGGAGAGGTGGAAGGACTCTGATTTTTGTTGGTATTCTTGGCTGCAGTCATGTCTACATGTGGGCTTTGAGGTCTATTGGCCATGTAATCGATATTCAGTTTATCATCATAGATGCTGTAGCAGTTTGCAGAGGGTAATTTGTGATGTTCATCTTCATCTCCTATTTTATGTTTGCAGCTAGAGGCTGAGGGACTTAGTGCATGTTCGAAACCCAAGGCATACTTCTGGATATCATTTAGAAGCCAATTTACAACAGTTATAGGATCAGAGGGAGCTTGTGTGAAAAGGCATATAGATCCGTCCATCTAAAAAAAAAAAAAAAAAAAAAGAACACCTAAGAGTTTGGGGAGGCTACTTTCCCCCCTTATTTTATTTAGAAGACATATCTTTCTAAACTGCATACATTAGGGGTTTACCCTTTAGGATTTGCATGGAAACATAATACATAATTATATCCCTTTGAGCACAAGTGGTAGCGTGTCAATTTCACATGAGCACGTGTGCTTATCTCAACATGTGTCAAAAATGTATCAATGTGTCTGTCATGTGTGTGTGTGTGTGAATAACAGTATAGCAATTCATAAGTGGGGACATCTCAGTAGATGTGAGAATGTTCAGTCTGTGTTGTTAGCGTGTGTGTCCGTGTGCACATGTCAGTGCACATGTATGCCTGCCTGTGTGTAAGCCTGTGTAACAATGTGTTGACATCAATACCGATTTTATATGTTTCCTGTACGGGCCAACGTGTGCATGATAGCGTGTACATTTTGTACACTGTGTGAATGTAAAAATGAATGTGTATGTCAGTGTGTCTGAATATGTAAATGACAAGTGTCGATTTGAGTGATCTGCATGTTTGTTCATAATACAAATCTAATAGAATGTATCATGGAGCTATACCTATATGTGTATTAATCCTGTCTGCAGCGCGGCCTCCTGAGACTCAACGGTTTGGCTGAACTAAGTGGCTGGGTTGGTGAAGAATGGGGTGGTTTGTGGGCTTCACTTTAAAACTGGTTTCTCTGTTCTATCCTAATGGCTTGGACCGAAAGGGCCCAGAGGTCTAAGAGTGGGGAAAGCTAAACTATTTCCCTCAGCCCAAACTAAGTAGAATGGGCAAAAGGGTTTTGGACAGGTGAGATGCGCCTGGCACACCTTCCTCCAAAGAAGCCCGTTTCTTTTCCCTAATGTGGAACATTGAAAAATTAATCCCTGCCTTTTGTCATCTAGTGGTTATGGATTGAAGATGTCTTTAAACCCTTTTGCCAAATCTGTTGCCCCCAGAATACAACAAGGATGCCAGCCTGTTAAACCAAGCACGCCGTTGTCTGGGGACAGCCAACTGACCTGGAGTCTGCACGATCCTTCCCCATGTGGGAAGGCAACCCTCCCCTCCACACCCCCACTCTTATTAGGGATGTCTGGACCAAGGGTAGGTAGGACGAACGACAACCATGTCCAGCTTGAAGCAGCTAGAGGAGCTTGAGACCTTCGCCCATTGTCCTTTATAAGATTATAAAGGGTCTTAATGTCTGAGAGGGAGGGATTGTTATTTCCTATTGTTAAAATAACTAATTAATCTTTTATTTATTTAAAAAAAAAGAATAAAGAAAGAATAAATTCACATGTTAACATATATAGTAATTAATAGATAATAGATAATACATCAATAAATGTTTATGTTCAATGTGGATCGGTGCTAATATAATGACTGTGTATGTCAATAAATTGGGTATCAGTTTATGTTATATTTATATGCTACGTGAATGATTGAGAATGTGTGTCAGTGTTGCACACACCCTGGGTATTTGAGTACTTGTGTGAATACGTGAGTGGGGATGTCATTGTATTTGTGTCAAGGTATGTATCAGTGCATTCAAATGTTGTTAGTGTCACTTTGCTTAAGTTTGTATGTGTGCGTATCAACATGAGGTATATTTACAGAGTGGGGCGAAAAGTAGGTTTGCAGTTGTATGTATGGAAAATAATAAGTAATAATTCAAGAATAAACCGTTTCACATACTCATAACTGTAAACCTACTTTTGCCCCACCCTGTGTAAGAGTGCATGCCTATCACCTGAACTTGTACAGTCACTGTGTTTTGATCGAGGCTCATGTGTGTATGTTTATGTGTAGTGTGCATGTTTATGCATAGTGTGCATGGATGCATATATAGATGTTGATGTGTCACATGTGGGTATGTCAATGCAGCTGACTCTATACCTTTGTGTAGGTGAGTCATTGTTTATGAATATACACACACATGTGTTGTTTCAATGCTTGTGTGTGTTCACCAGTGTCATATGTAGACACGTAGCCAGGGATGTGTGTGTCACGGCTCGTATAAATTATTTTGTATATATTGCTGTGTGTCAGTGTAAATTATGTGCATATACTCATGTCTAGATATGTGTATATGTATTATACATGTCTTCCACTCCTTGCTAAGTACCATCGTCCTCTTTACCCCTTCCATTGCTTCATCTCCTTACTTTCTACTGAATCCCTAGAAGTTTGAGGTCATGATAAGTTCAACATTTTGAAAATGGGTTTAGGTTACAATCAAGGACACCTGCATTATGTGTAGGAAATATGTGCTGCACTTTTAAGAATAAACATTAGGTATAATTTATCCCTTTCTTAAGACTTCAAAATGGAGTCCTCCTTCCAACTAAACCCAAAACTCTTTGAAGAATATTTTTAAACTTTTTTTCTTCCTTAGGAGCCACTCTCATCACTCCAAATGTGTCTGAGGCCAGAAATGTTGTTCCTGGTTATAAGATAAGCATAGAGATGCAGAACAAAAAAAAAAAAATGACTCCTTTGAGATAAAACCAAATATCCTATTTCAATATCAACTACTCCAGGTTTGTAGGACTGTGAAGGTGACTTGTCATGGGCCAGGAGCCCAACAGATATAATTTAGGTAGTTACAGAAAAACAAAAGGACTTGCATGTGACAGTGGTATCCAAATCGAATTGCTTCTAACTTTACGCTACCTAACAGTCTGTAATCTCTTAGGCAACAGGTTTGGGGAACAAGCCACTACAGTTCTTGGTCATTGTGGATTCTCTCTGTTCCATATATGCTTGTTCTTTTTTTATTTTTATTATTTTTTTTTTTTTTGGACACTGGGCAATGTGGAGCACACAAGCCCAGTAGAAGACAACAGAAAGCACTGAAAAAGATCATGCTTTCATTCCACATCTTTGTTAGGATAATGGTAGCAAGATTCTGTTTGGAGTAGGGACCTGCAATCAGGGAAGGGCATTCTGAACCTCTGTGATTAGTGCCATTGTTAGATACCTGGACATTAAACTTACCTGACTTTGAACTTAGGCCTGTGAACTCTGGAATATCATAGTAGTCAAATGTAGGGGCTTGTTTGGAAATATTTCTCTTACCTTTTGTGAACCAGAGTCTTCGGAGTCAGCACTGGACTCTGGGAATTAGAAAGGGTGGACTCGGAAGCTAAGCATACCTTAGACTGGTTTTGCTTCTCGGTAGCTTTGATTATAATAACTTCTTTCTCTTTCAGATGGTGTTGCGTTAGGTCACCTCCGGAACAGGAACCACCAGCATCCTATGGGATGAAGTGGTGAGATTCTTATGAATAACTGCTTTTTGAGACTTCTCCAAGCTGCCCTCTCCAAAACATGAATGTCATATCTCTTATCTTTTCCTTTCAATGGAGAAGGATAAGTAGGCTTGTGATGCTAGCTAATGTTTGAAGAATGAGATATTGTTCTCCTCACAAATTACTACCCCTCCAGAGGCATTCACAAATCCATAAATCTTAGGAATCATATTTCATGAATCGTCAAACTTTTGGACAGTTTTCTCACTGCTCTGACATGCTACCTTCCATGCTGTAATTCTTTCAGGCCTACCAGCAAATTAAGTTCCTTCTAGAATGAGATTTGGCATCAAGAGTGACAGTATATTCTCAACCGGGGGTTTGGGGTTTTCAAAAATGATGGCTGCCCACCTGAATCTCCTCCATCCTTCCACCCTCTGGCACAGACTTTCCCTTTTATTATGCTGCCACTGATAACTCTTTCAGCAGTTTCTCACTCATTCCAACTCTGGGGGGAGCAGAGAATACTCACCTTGGAACCTTTATCTTCCACTTTCAGGGTGGACACATCGACAAAGCATATCTGCACCAAATTAGGACAGCGTATTGAGGAAAATTCTAGAGAAAAGACTGCGGTTTCTCTTTGAGACGATAAAGCACCTACCGCATAGGGGTTCTTGTGAGGACTGATTGAGAGTGAATACAAAGCTTTCAGCAGAGTACCTGTACATAGTAAGTACTCAATAAATGCTATTAGGCAGAGAGAATCTTATCATTATTGTATTTCCTAGATAAGAATACCTACCTGTCAGAGATGCCCAAATTACAATACCTACATTTACTGAAAAAAGTAAGAAGAAAGGTGCCTTGCCCAACTGACGCAAACTCAAAGCTGAAACTTACATTAGAACTCAATTCAGGAAACTAAAGAGCAACACAAACAAACGAACTAAATAGGCAAAGACTAGAATAGTAGTCAGTAGGGGGGAGGGGGGAGGGGGAGAAGGGGGATAAGTAAGGGAAGGGTCTAGTCGAGGAACGTATATGAATGACTCATGGACATGGACAACAGGGAGGGATATAACTGTGGGAGAAGGGATGAACTGGGAGGGAGGAGCAATGGGGGGAAATGGGACAACTGCAATTGAATAACCAAAAAATAAAATTATAAATAAATAAATAAATAAATAAATAAATAAACATTAAAAAAAAAAGAAACCAATTCCCTGACTTTCAGTTAGAGCACTTTCAACTACCATAGTGTTCCCCAAAAGTGGTGTTTTTACTACTGATGTTATAGAAAACTTTAAGTGATACATGGATAAACATTTCTGTGTTTAATATATGTACTTTTTTGTTGTTTAGTAGGAAAAATACATACTAAAACATAAAACCTGTGACATTATGTATAATATTGCTTAGGTTGATGGTAATTTTTAAACGTCAGTCAATTAAAAAAGCATTAAATACATAACAGTACAAATGGCATTTGAACGTGATAAAAAATGTGAAGTATTACACATTTTGCCCTCCTGTGGGAGTCCCACTTGAGTGCAACTTACTTGTAGCTAGCTGATATTATTATGATTCCATTAGGCTGCTAAAACTAGGCAACCACCACTCCTCCCTCCCCTGAGGCTCCCCCCAGCCCCCTCCCCAGCTACTCTTCATTCTCTCCCTCCCTTCACGTGTCCCTCTGTGATGTATAAGCATACTGCGCCCCGCCCCCACCCCAATCCCCACCCCCCAGCCCACAAACTTTACTGAACTTGATATCTTAGAGAAACGACACTATCACCCTCCATTAGTCTATTCTGGGTTCCAGGATATCTGTATCCATAAAGCAATCCTTTCCACCCCTTAGTGGGAGTAATTTAGTATCTTACCACTTTCCGTTCCTGTTCTTGCTGTCCTTTTGGGCTATGGAGCTTGACCTTGCACACACCCCTGGCGCTGTGTAACCACTCAATATTATCAGGCCTCTGGAAAGACAAAAGAAAAGGAATCCGAAAGGCTTATATATGGTTTTTAGAAACTGGCTCAGTTTGGATAAGAAGGCCCTGGAACTCAGCTATGTAGTTCATATTGGGTTAGGCTAGAAACTGGTGGGGTGAGTAGTGGGAAAGGGATTCTCTGAAATTATCAGGATCATTTTAGCATACTTCGTTGGGAAGCAAATTTAAAAGGAAGTATAGAGAACGTGGAGATTAACTTTAGAGACTTATTTCTACTAAACTCCACTAAATCTCACCTGCCTCTACTTCCTTTGCCATTCTTAAGCACCTTCAAGGAATCAAGCATACCTCATCCCCCTTAATTGAATTTTAGTTAACCCCAGTTCAACCAGAGCCTTTCTCATGATATAAGGAGTGAAATGGGATAAACAGCTGTAATACTTACCACATAGAGCCATTGGAAAAGACTAAGGCCAACACTAGTAGAGTGAAAAAATAACCTTTTTAATTAAAACAACATATGAGATCCCACAATAGAACAAGATTCTGAACACTGAGAAAACTCGGTCTAATAGCTATAAAAACCAGGCCCCGATCCCATAGAACCATATTTAATTTTATTTTTGAAAGAATAATCATCTCTGCCAACTTCTCTTACCACTCCCCACCACCTCCCACCCCAGCCTGGAATTAAAAGTAAAAAGAAAGTGGAAAAAGCCCTAAATAATGTTTGTTATGTAAGACCTTAGACCCATGTACAGGAAGACACAGTTATGGGTTCAGTAGAATTGTTTTGGTACCTCGTACTTGGATTTGACTTTGTTTTTTAACTAACAAGAGAAACTTTTTGCCAAATGGTAGAGGGCTATTGAATTCCTCTCCTCCAACTTCCTTCAAAATTTAGACCCCTTTAACCTCTAGCTCCCTTCTCCTCTTCCCCTCTTTTTCCCCCTCCCTTCCTCCCTTTACCTTCTTCCATTTTTCTCTCCCTCTCTCCCTCCTATACTCAGCTATCCTTTCACCGGATAGTATTACATGCCTACCCTTTATGACCCCCCCAACCCTCCAAGATCTTTGAGGTTCTCCCAAACATTTAGGAAAAGGCTTCCCATACCCTCAAAAGAGGGGGTTTCTTTTTTCCCAGAACTAGAGATCACTAGCCTAGAAACAAAGAGAGGGAGGCAAAGAGGTCTCTCGTGTCCAGATTCTAAAGAACTGTAAAAAAAACAAAACAAAAAACAACAGCAACAAAATATATAAACTCATTACCTTGATAATGAAGTTCTTTTGGCTGAAAATGTGCCACCAAGAAAGGAGATATGTCCCTTTAGATGGATCTGGGCAGTGTCAAGTTCTCGGGTACCCGCAGCTGGCTGCTGCCCTTGTCAGCAGTTGGACAAGACTGAAGGGCCAAAGCCTTTCCTGCTGCTTATGACCCTGGGACATGACACCAGAGTTTGTTGGGTCACAATGCCTGAAACCATAGCAACTGCAGCAAAAGTGTAGCAGGCTGGCAAACTCAACATCTCTTCATATGAAAACCACCTCAAGCTGCCTTCTGTATGACAACCTTCTGTTCTCTCTAGAAGGGTACACATAATCCTTTCATGTTTTGTCCAGTTCACAACACCTTGAGACCTCCTTTCTCTTTATTCTTCTTGCTGGACTTCCAGAACAATCTAATCATACTCGTTACCAGTAGAGTCTATTTTTCACAGAGCAGTGTTGATTTTCACATCTTAGCTTAATTTTCTTTGGTTTCCCCCCTGAAGGTTCAGAGTTAGAGACAGAGTTAATCAAAGTCCTTTCTGGGTATCCTGAATGAAGGTATGAAAATAGAAAGTTGGAGACTTCCTTAGCAGCTTCTGTGGTTTTATCTCGCCATTAAGACACTTTTAGTCAAAAAGAAGTTCAGAAGACTTGTGCAATATTGGAGTAGGTTATTTCATAAGAACTTGAAATAATTCTTTTCTCGTGCATTTGGATGCTATGATAATCCTTCCAGTCTGACATAAGATGTTCGTTCTTTCCTCAACTCCCCATACTCTCCTAAAGCCTTGACCACCAGCTAGTACTAGGACTTCTACTTCATGACATTGCTGTTTCTTTCTATAGCTGACAATAACAGCACAAAGTTGGGTGTCCTTAGGATCCTGGGTGCCTAACTGGTCCAACAAGCTCTAACCTTCATCATGAAACATTATTAGCCCAGAATAAAAGCCAATAGTCTTGGGACAGGGTCAGCCTTTCAGAGGCTCCTCAAGCCCCTCTTTATTATTCTCCACTATCGCCAGTGCTGGGTTTCTGGCTACGGTAATCTTTAGAAGGTCATCCATTACACTTTGGGGTGCCTTTAGCTTATCCCCAGTGTGGAACCACTAGCCCACAACCAAATGACTTGCAGGGCGCTCAAGTATTATTTTGTTCTCTCCTTTTCTTTTTTTCACATGTCTCCACTTTAACCTCCTACATGAGAAGAACTGCATCTGAATTTTTAAAAGATCGGTTGAGATGACTCTCCTAAACGCTAGGGTTTCATAGTCTTGGTCTGACTTCATTTGTTACTTTCCCTGTTACCTCTAGGATTTCATGTCTTAAACTTGTTGTCCAGTTCTGATCTTTTTAGTTCATGGCATCGAAGAGAAACAGAGCTGGACATCTGTTAAAGGTGGCAAGGTAGATTTTATTCAGGCTACTGCAGTAGAGGAGAGACTTTAGATAACTAGAGCTCAACTCCAGTGCAACAAAAGGCAGGAGCCCTTTAAATGCTGGGGTGTGCTAAAGGAAAAGTATTGAGGGACATTTTGGGGGCCAACGGAGTTTGATCACCATGATCAGGGCCTCTGCGTTTGCTAACTGGCACTTATCAAAGTTGAACTCCTATCCTTCCATAGAGATTGGGAAACAGAGGCTCTGTCTTTCTTGATGATTACATTTCGAAGGGATGGCTCCCAGGTCCTGGAAACAGATATTTCTGGGTTGTAGAAGATATGTCTCAAAGGGACAGAGAAAGGATTTACAATTACAAGTTCTGTAAATGCTCTATGAAAAGGGAGGGGAGGCAGGGGCCCATGGTCAGGTTTTGGCTGAAACAGACAGGGAATTCTTTTGGCAATGTTGAGCTTTCTCAGGCCGGTATATTAAGGAGGCTGGGATCATCATTCTAAGGACATGCCTTGAGCTCATAAAAACCGAAAGTTGGAGTTTTTATAAGCCAAAGGTGAGGCCTAATTGAGAAGAAGGTTCAGATAAGCCTGACTATATCAAACCATTATGTTATATACCTTAAATACACACAGCTTTTATTAAAAATTAATTTTGGTCAAGAAGGGAGCTTTCGTCAATAGCGATGGGCTAAAATCCACAGTATAAAACTTGTTTTTCCTTTACCACCCTTTTGTCACGGGGAACTTCTGATATTTAAGTTGGAGCTCCTGTGTCTGGCTCATGTCTATGGAATAAGAAGCAAAGAAAGGAAATGTTTATTTATTCTCCAAGCACAAGAATGTATATCCCTAAGGTTAAAAAAACAAAACAAACAAACGGACAAACAAACAAACAAAAAACCCTCTGTGTCTCCAAGCCCAGAAGGGAAAATCTGTGATCTGGGCCTGGAAAAATGTCTTATCAAATCCTCCAAACGACAAAGAGAGAACTCTTATTGATGATTAGAGCCCTGTCCCATGGTACCCCAACCTTGTCATCCTGGAGGCTAACAAGAGCAGTTTTTGGATGATAAACCAGTAATGAAAATGCAAGGAGGCTCAGTCATATGGTACTGCCTCTTCTTTCTCTTAAGCTGCGGAGGCTCTCAGAGTGTCCCGTATTGACAGATGGGGAAGAAAGGATGTTCAGTGTCAAAAAAAAGGAACATGCTACATTAGTGTGTGGATATGTGTAAAGTAGTATGCACTTAGGTTATCCTCTAAGAGACAAACATAAATATGTTAAACCCAGAAGCTTTGGTCACCTTTTTTTCCCCCTAAGACCATCATTCATTTTCTAGCCTTGTTTATTCTATCCAAATATCTTCTCCTCCATACAAACTTGTGAATAGCCATACAAATCACACTTTAACTATGCTTTCAGTTTGTATTTGATTTGAAAGAGCTATTAATAAAAATGGAACCTGTGTTTGTAATGTAATTATTATGAATAATGGCAACATGAAGTTGAACTGAACCGAACTATCAGCCTTCATGAAACTGGTCTGCCTGTCAGTGCCACCAAGTATCTTTCAGCCTCAGATTTAGCCTCCCTAATTTAGTTTATGCAATGATACTGTGACCATTAGGTTTAATCAACTTTTCCTATTCTTGGATCACCTACACTGAAACCTTGAAGACAGGTTCTCTCTTTCTCTTCGTATCCGTGGTGATACGGGCTACAGAGTTGGGCTCAAGAAACAAATAACGGTTTTGAAAGTTCAGGCAGGAAACATAATTCAGAAAGCATGGAGTCATGGAATCTGAAATAATAACAAAGATTTTGGTTAGCTATTTGAGTGGGCAGCGTTCTTCATAAAGCAAAAACTCACACTTCAGGCATGCCTCAGAATCACCCGGAGAGCATACTGAAACAGATAGTTGGGCCCCCTCCCAGCGTTTCTAACTCTGCAGGTCTGAACATTTGCCCGGTGCTGTGTTTTGCATGCATTATCTCATTTATTTCTCACGCAGCTGTATGATATGGGTACTATTTTAATCCAGGTTTTATTAACGGCAAAATGGAGCCCAGAGAGGCCATTTGATTGGTGGTTCAGCCACTTCCGGTATGAGCCACTTCCAGTACGAGCCGCTTCCATTATCTTGGGGACGGGGGTTTACGTGTGTGTGCTCAGAGATTAGCACGCGTTTACTCTCTTCTAGGGTCCGAAGATGCAGAAGAGGAATCCCCATAGCAAAAAAAGCAAGGGTAAAAGGTACCTAGTCTGAATTTTTGGCCCTCTCTGGTGGTTTCAAGCCTGGTTGAAAAGTGTTGATCGGTTATCTCGCCCTGCCGGTGAGCATGCTAGGGTCCGCGCACCACCTGTTGGCCGTTAGTGTGAGGCGGTTGGTCTGAAACCGTCGGTCGTGAGGCCGCTGGTCTGACGTGGTAATTCCGAGGCGGTTAGTCCCTTATCCCTCTGCCCCTCATCTGTTTGTTTTGTTATGTTCTGTTTTGTTTCGTCTTTTTTCCGTTACTGACTGGTGGGGAGCGGCTCTCCCGTGTGTAGCTTTAGCTTTCAATCCATGTATGGCTTGTTAATGGTGCTTTAAAAAAATGTTTATGTCAGAGCTGGAGAAGTGGCTGAGGAAACTAGGCTGTTAGTCGGGATTCTTTTTCGTTTTTTATCAGACCAACAAACTTTTCTGACAGAAAAGTATTTAAATGTAATATTAGTTGCTGACAGTTTTTCTCCTTCCCTCCAGAGAGTGTCTTTATTTGTCAATAAATGTTTCAAACAAAGGCCTCGGAGGAAAGAAAGGGGATCTGGAAGCATAAACCTCTTCAGGTTCCCTCATAGTGCTTATAGGCATCGATCCGCCCACACACCCTTCAGGATCGCCCCTGGTTTTAGGGACATTTAAATAGGATGAAGACTGCCCTAGTCTTCAGCTTTGTCAGGTAGTTGCCCCGCAGGGATGTCAGACTTAACCTTTCTGTGCCTGTTGCTCTCAAAGCTAGATGGTAATGAGTTCGTGTGGCCACTAGGAGTTCGCAGCTGCTTGGGAAACGTGTTTCCACACGGTACAAGATCACTCCATACAAAAACCCATTTTGCCAAGGCATTCCTCAAATTAAAAGGGAACTCGGCGAATCCCCCCTCTAGAATAACTTGCATCCGAAAACCTGCCGTTTTATGTATGTTACATTTATAACCTAATATTTCATAATTATTTATAATAGAGATGACACACTTATAACATTAATGTACTATTTCCTTAGTAGTCCCATCAAAAAGATGTGTTAGGTTCAAGGAAGAACTTCGCCTAACTCTCTGTATAGACTCTTAAGAGTTGCTCATGTACTTAGACACTCAGTAATCATTCTTGGTGATGTTGGGCTGAATATGACAACAGTGACTGTACTGGCAATAATGGTGTGCCGAACAACATGTCCTCTGAAATCCTTAGCAGTTGTATTTTAGCCTTGCTTTGGCACGTATCATGTTCTTTCGTGTGTTGGTAGTTATTTCATTATGAGCGTTACCTTTCCAAATACAGAATGAGTGTGTTTTACTCATTGTCATTTCTCCTGCCAGGGGTACTATTAGGTTCATATATATTAGTAAGTGCTTAAGGCTATTTATATAATTCAAAATCAGTGTGTGCATCGAAAACTGATATGTTTGTTATATGTCTGTTATATCGCAATTTTTTTTTTAAAAGAAAGAAAATTACTGATAACGGTTGTTCAAGAATTGCTGTGCCCAGAACCATATAGAACTGCTTGGCCGTGACCAAGAACATTGGACTATTTTGGTACAAATTGCCTGGCTTATTGAACCAACTTCCTCACTGGTTCCATGGAGTCTTTCCTGTCACTCTTCAACAGACTTTTTAAAGAACCAATATATTTTATTACCCACTGTAATTGTATAACAGCTTCATTGACACCTAATTCAAATACCATCCATATAAAGTGTACAATTCAGTGACTTTCAGTGTACTCACAGAGTTGTGCAGTCATCACCAAAATAGATTCTAGAACATCTTCATCACCAAAAAAAGAGACCTCATGCCCTTTAGCTATCGTAACTCCCCCAACTCTATACCTCTCCAGCTGTTGGCGGCCAGTAATCTGCTTTGTGGATGTATAGATTGACTTATTCTGGACATTTAATATAAATGGAACCATATAATAGGTAGTCTGTTGTGACTGCTTTCACTTAGTATAGCTTTTTGCAATGAAGAGTTGTGACAACTTGTGTGGAAATGCTGTTTATGAGGACAGTTCATTAGAGACAGTGCCAAGGGCTTTCATTAGGGGCTGGTCCTCCAGGCACCCTCTGCCTAGCACATACCAAAATCCCAGAGTCCCAGGGGGAAAGCTGTTGTTCACCATAAATCATATTGTTTGCACAAACAGTTAAGGTACAATAAGCTACTCTCATCAGTTGGGATAGTGGGAGCCCTTCCCTCCGACCAAATCCAAGTTCCTAGATCCCAGCCAAGGGCCAACCTTGCAAGCAGGATTTTCAAAAACGATAGCATTGTCAGGCCCACTATGTTAACTCTTCTCTGCACAGATTTTGATACAGATTGTATTGATTCTGTAGATCAATTTGAGGGCTGCCATCTTAACAATATTAAGTATCCTACTTGATGAACATGGGATGTCTTTACATTTGTTTAGGTCTTTAATTTCTCTCGATATTTTGTGGGTCTCGGTGTACAAGTCTTGTAGTTCTTTGATTACATTTATTTTCTAAGTCTTTTATTATTTTTGATGTCATCGTAAGTAGAATTGTCTTAATTTTATTTTCACATTGTTTCTTGCAAATGAATACAATTGAAATAGAAATACAATTCAATAGAAATACAACTGAGTTTTGTATGATCTTATGTCCTGTACCCTTGAGCTGGTTTATTAGCTCTCATAGCTTTCTTTTTGTGCTCATGGATTCCTTGGCCTATTAACGTGGATTGATTTTTTTGAACCAGCCTCGCATCCCTAGAATAAACCTCACTAGGTCATGGCATATAATATACTTCTTATATTTGGCTACGTTCTGTTTGCAACAGCTTGCTAAAGATTTTGAGTCTATTTTCATGAGGGATATCGGTCTGTAGTTTTCTTTTCTCATACTGTCTTTGTATGGTTTGGTATCATGGTAAAAGTGTTCTCATATAAGTAGTTGTAAGGTATTTCCTCCTCTTCTGTGTCTTAGAGAGATGGTATAGAATTGATGTTAGTTATTCTTTAAACATTTAGTTTCATTCTCCAGTGAAATATTTTGGGCCAAAAGACTTTTTTTTTATTACAAATGTAATCCCTTTAAAACAATGGAACTATTCAAATTATGTATTAAATACTGAGTATATCCTGGTCGTTTGTGATTTCCAAGGGATTTTTCCATTTCAATTAAGTTGTCAAGTTTATATCTATCATAGGGTCTGTAATGATATCCTTTGTTTCATTTCTGCTATTGCTAATTTGTATTTAATTGTCAGTCTTGCTAGAGGTTTGTCAATTTTATTGATCTTTGCAAAGAACCAGCGTTCTGTTTTATTAATTTTCTCTATTGATTTTTCTATTTTCTATTTCATCAATTTTTGCTTTTATCTTGAATATTCCCTACTTTATCTTTGCTTTGGATTTATTTTGCTCTTCTTTTTCTAGTCTTGATTTGGAGCTTAGATTGACTTTTAGACGTTTCCTCTTTTCTAATATAGACAGTGGGCTATAAATTTCTCTTGCAGCAGTGCTCTGTGTCCTACAAACTTTGATGTATTGTATTTTCATACTCATTCAGTTCAATGCGTTTTTATTTGCCTTAATATTTCCCCTTTGATCAATGTGGTGCATTGTTTAGTTTCAAAGTATTTGGGGATATTCCTGTTACTTTTGTTATCGATTCCTTTGTGGTCAGAGGTAACACTCAATGATAATTTCGCTTGTTTTATGTTTGCTGGTTTGTTTTATTTATTTATTTTTCCTTTTATTTATTTATTTTTTGGTTTTTCAATTACAGTTGTCCCATTTTCCCCCATTGCTCCCCCCACCCAGCCCATCCCTTCTCCCACAATCATATCCCTCCCCATTGTCCATGTCCATGAGTCGTTTATACACATTCCTTGACTAGTCCCTTCCCATACTTATCCCCCTTCTCTCCCTCCCCCCTCCCCACTACTGACTGCTATTCTAGTCTTTGTCCTATTCAGTTCGTTTGTTTGTGTTGCTCTTTAGTTTCCTGTATTAGGTGATATCATACGGTATTTTGCTATCTTTGCCTGGCTTATTTCACTAAGCATAATTCTCTCTAGTTCCATCCATGTTGTCGCAAATGGCAGGCGTTCCTTCTTTCTTTCTGCTACATAGTATTCCATTGTGTAAATGTACCACAGTGTTTTGATCCACTCATCTACAGATGGGCACTTAGGCTGTTTCCAGCACTTAGCTATTGTAAACAGGGCTGCTATGAACATAGGGGTGCATAGGTTTTTTTGAATTAGGGTTTTAGGATTTTTCGGGTATAATCCTAGCAGTGGAATCGCTGTTTCAAAAGGCAGTTCCATTTTTAGTTTTCTGAGGTAATTCCATACTGTTTTGCATAGTGGCTGCACCAGTCTGCATTCCCGCCAACAGTGCAGTAGGTTTCCGTTTCTCCACATCCTGGCCAGTATTTGTTGTTTGTTGATTTGTTGATGATGACCATTCTGACAGGTGTAAAGTGGTGTCTCATTGTGGTTTTTATTTGCATCTCCCTGATGGCCAATGATGTTGAGCATTTTTTCATGTGCCTATGGACCTTCTGTATGTCCTCTTCGGAGAAGTGTTTGTTCAGGTCCTTCGCCCGTTATTTAATTGGGTTGTTTATTTTCTTGATGTTGAGTCATATAAGCTCCTTATATATTTTGGAGATCAGTCCCCTGTCTGCGATATCATTGGCAGATATGTTTTCCCATATGGTTGGTTTCCTTTTCATCGTGCTGATGTTTTCTTTTGCTGAGCAGAAACTCTTTAGTTTGATGTAGTCGCATTTGTTTATTTTTTCCTTTATTTCTCTTGCCTTAGGAGATGTATCCGTGAAGATATTGTTACGTGGGCTATCTGAAATTTTCCTGCCTACGTTTTCCTCTAGGACTTTTGTGGTGTCACGTCTTACATTTAAGTCTTTAATCCATCTTGAGTTTATTCTCGTGTGTGGTGTAAGTTGGTGGTCTAGTTTCATTTTTTTGCACGTCCCTGTCCAGTTTTCCCAGCACCATTAGTTAGAGAGGCTCTTCTCACTCCATTTTATGTCCCTTCCTCCTTTATCAAAGATTAGTTGACCATAGAGGCCTGGGTTTTTTTCTGGACTCTCTATTGTGTTCCACTGATCTATGTGTCTGTTCTTATGCCAGTACCAGACTGTTTTGATCACAGTGGCTTTGTAGTATTGTTTGATGTCTGGTATCGTGATTCCTCCTGCTGTGTTCTTCTGTCTCAAGATTGCTGTTGGTATTCGGGGTCTTTTTTGTTCCATGTGAATTTTTGGAGTATTTGTTCTAGGTCAGTGAAATATGCCAATGGCATTTTAATAGGGATTGCATTGAATCTGTAAATTGCTTTGGGTAGTAGGGCCATTTTGATGATGTTGATTCTTCCCATCCAAGAACATGGTATTTGCTTCTATTTTTTTTGTATCTTCCTTCAATGTGGCGTGATTTTCAGTGTACGGGTCTTTTTATCTCTTTGGTTAAGTTTATTCCTAGGTATTTTGTTTTTCTTGCTGCTATAGTAAATGGTATTTTCTCTTTTGCCTCTGTCTCCGATAGTTTATTGTTGGTGTACAGAAATGCCTTAGATTTCTGTATACTTATTTTGTACCCTGCTATTTTGCCAAATTCACTTATTATATCGAGTAGTCTTTTAGTGGAGTTTATAGGGTTTTCTAGGTATGCTATCATGTCGTCTGCAAATAGTGATAGTTTTACGTCTTCTTTCCCAATTTGGATGCCTTCTATTTCTTTGTCTTGTCTGATTGCTGTGGCTAGGACTTCCAACACTATGTTGAATAGGAGTGGAGAGAGTGGACAGCCTTGTCGAGTTCCTGATTTCAGGGGAACGCTTTCAGTTTTTGTCCATTGAGTATGATGTTGGCTTCGGGCTACTCCTATATAGCCTTAATTATGTTAATGTATGCTCCCTCTATTCCCATTTTGCTGAGTGTTTTCATCATCAATGGGTGTTGTACTTTATCAAATGCTTTCTCTGCATCTATAGATAGGATCATGTGATTTTTGTCTTTCATTTTGTTTAGGTGATGTGTTATATTTATTGCTTTGAGAATATTAAACCATCCTTGCATCCCCGGGATGAATCCCACTTGATCATGGTGTATGATCTTTTTGATGTATTGCTGGATCCTGTTTGCCAAAATCGTATTGAGGATTTTAGCATCTATGTTCATCAGTGATATTGGCCTGTAGTTCTTTTTCTTCGTTGTGTCTTGACCTGGTTTAGAATTAGGGTAGAAAGAGTTTGGGATTTTTTCCCTCTTCTTGGATTTTTTGGAATAGTTTGGTTAGGGTAGGAGTTAGTTCTTCCCTCAATGTTTTGTAAAATTTGCCTGTGAAGCCATCCGGCCAGGGCTTTTGTGTGCAGGGAGCTTTTGGATCACTGTTTCAATTTCCTCCTTTGTTATTGGTCTGTCGAGACTTTCTACTTCTTCTTGGTTCAGTTTTGGAAGGTTATACGTTTCTAGAAATTTGTTCATTTCTTCTAGGTTGTCGAATTTCTTGCCATACAGTTGTCTGTAGTAATTTCTTACAATTGTTTGTATTTCTGAGGTATCAGTCGTGATTTCTCCTCTTTCCTTTCTGATTTTGTTTATTTGTGTCTTCTCTCTTTTTTTCTTGATGAACCTGGCTAGAGGCTTGTCGATTTTGTTTATTTTTTCAAAGAACCAGCTCTTGGTTTTGTTGATTTTTTGGAGTGTTTGTTTAGTCTCTATGTCACTTAATTCTGCTCTGATCTTGAGGATTTCCTTTCTTCTTCTTGCCCTAGGCTTTGTTTGTTGCTGTTGTTCTAGTTCTTGTAGCTTTAGGATTAGTTTTTTATTTTTATTTTTATTTGAGCTTCTTCTGTTCTTTTCAGATATGCCTGTATTGCTATGAACTTCCCTCTTAGGACTGCTTTTGCCGTGTCCCATAGGTTTTGGGCTGTTGTGTGTTCATTGTCATTAGTTTCTAGAAATTTCTTGATTTCCTCTTTGATGTCATTGTTAACCCATTCGTTATTTAATAGCGTGTTATTCATTCTCCATGAGTTTGGGTGTCTTTGATTCTTTTCTCTGAGGTTGATGTTTCGTTTCAAGGCATTGTGGTCTGAAATGATGCTTGATATCATTTCAATTTTCTTGAATTTGTTGAGGCTTGTTTTGTGTCCTATCATATGGTCTATCTTTGAAAACGTCCCATGTGCCTTTGAAAAGAATGTACATTTTGCTTCTTTGGGGTGAAAAGTTCTGTATATATATATATATATATATATATATATATATATATATATATATATATCAGTTAATTCCGTGTGGTTTAGTGTGTTGTTCAATGCCTGTATATCCTTGGTGTTTCTTTGCTTGGATGATCTGTCTGTTGTTGATAATGGAGTGTTGAAGTCCCCTACTATGAGTGTGTTGTTGTTAATATCCTTCTTGTGGTCTTCTAGTATTTGTTTTATGTATTCGGGTGCTCCTATGTTGGGTGCATATATGTTTATCAGTGTTATATCTTCTTGATGGACTGTTTTTTTAAGTATTATGAAATGTCCTTCTTTGTCTCTTTGTATTGCCCTTGCTTTGAAATCCGTTTTGTCTGATATGAGTACTGCTACCCCAGCTCTTTTGTCAGGTCTGTTTGCTTGGAATACTTTTTTATATCCCTTTACTTTCAGTCTATGTAAATCTTTTGTTTTGAGGTGTGTTTCTTGTAGAAAGCAAATATGTGGGTCCTGTTTTCTTATCCATTCTGTTACCCTATGTCTTTTAATTGGAGCATTTAATCCATTTACATTTAAGGTTATTCTCAACATGTATTTATTCATTTCCCTTTGTACCTCTGTTCCTCTACTCTTTATGTATATATATATATATAATTTTTTTTTCTCTTTCTTTTTCTTAGACTATTCCCTTTAGCAACTCTTGCAATGCTGGTTTGGTGGAGATGTATTCTTTTAGTCTTCCTTTGTCTGAGAAACTCCTTATTTCCCCTTCTATTTTGAGTGAGAGCCTTGCCGGGTCGAATATTCTTGGTTGTAGGCCTTTGTTTTTCGTTGCTTGAAATATTTTTGACCATTCCCTTGTGGCTTGTAGTGTTTCTGTTGAGAAATCGGTCGACAGCCTTATTGGAGCTCCCTTGTAAGTTATTTGCTGTTTTTCTCTTGCTGATTTTAGGATTCTCTGTCTTGGAATGTTGCCATTTTAACTATGATGTGCCTTGGAGTGGGTTTTGGGGGGTTCCTCTTTATTGGAACTCTCTGTGCTTTCTGGACTTGCATAACTCTTTCTCTCATGAGGTTGGGAAATTTTTCTGTCACTATTTTTCCTATCAGTTTATCTATTCCTTGTTCTTCTGATTCCTCTTTGATTCCGATTACTCTTATATTGCTCCTCCTTATGCTATCCTGCAACTCCCTTATCTCTTCTTCATACTTTTTAAATCTTTTTTCATTTTGCTGTATCGTCTGAGAATTTTTTCCTACATTGTCCTCTTACTCACTAATACGATCCTCTGCCTCGTTTAGTCTGCTTTTGACTGATTCTACTGTGTTGTTCAGTTCAGAGATTGCATTCTTCATTTCTTCCTGGTTCTTGTTGATAGTTTCTATGTCTTTCTTTATGCTGGTGTAGTTCTCTGCAAGTTCCCTGTAATTTTCTTGCAGCTGTTGGTAACTTCCTTGGAGGTTGTCGTAGTTGTTTTTGAGGTTGTCGAGTATATTTAACTTCTTCACCATCATTGTTTTGAATTCCATGTCTGACATTTGGGCTATGTCTATTCCACCTGCCTTTCTTTCTGGGGATTCCTCTTTCCTTTTTACATTGCGAGGTTGTTTCTGCGTCTTACCATGTTGGATTCTTCTGGTTTTTTTTTTATTTTTTGGGTGATGGTCTGCTTTGACTTCCCTCCTTTGTGGTGTGAGATTCTTTATTGGAGATCTGTGGGTTTCAGTGGTTCAGTCTCTTTGATCTCCTGAGCCTGATGTTCTTGTGGTACCCTTTATGTCATTTGTTTATGCTCTCTGGTTATATTTCAGATGGTTTTTGTTAGGATCTTCCTTCTGGCTAGTTGATTGAGAGTCACTCTAGCCACTTTATCTTGAATCCTTTTGTGGAGGTGTCAGTTCAGCCTTTGTGTGTTGTCTTGTTTTTCTGTATCCACAGCTGGTCTACTGAGATGGGTCAGAGGTTCCTGTTCCTTGCAGCAGAGGGCCCCCGCATGGCGCGTTCCTTAAGGGCCTGTTGGAGCTAGCCAAGGTGTCCTTCCCAGCATGCCTGTGAGCTGGTAAGGCAGCCCGAGAGCTTGCCTCAGGCCTACGGCACTGTGCTCCGGGAGTTGGTCTCTTGCCTGCCAGTGCTGGGCCCCAGACACTCGTGCACAGTGGAAGTGAGCGATTGGTCCTCATTGATGTCAGCGGGATGTTTTTGCGCATGCACGTCCGTGCTAGCCCAAGGCGACCCGGGAGCTAGCCTCAGGTCTGCTGTGCAGTACTCAGAGAGTTGGTCTCTTGCCTCTTAGGGTGGGGCTCAGAACACTTGTGCTCAGTAGAAGTGAGTGTCTGTGAGTCCCTGCTGCCTGCTGTTGTGGCGCTGCAGCCGCCCACTGTTCCCGCACCCACCTGGACGGGCACGAGCAGAGCCTGAGCAAATGCTTTGCGCTCCTGCCTGGCACTTGGGCCTGGCGCCCACTGGAGCTGGCCAGGCGCGACTGCACACAGTCTTCTGCGTATCCAGTGGGCCCTCTCTGCGCCCGTTGGGGCACTGATCTTATATCTGTTGGGGTGTGTCCGAGGGGCACCTGGGCTCGCGGCCCTGCACACCTGGGCCAGTGAATGAGGACACTTCCCTATGCGCGCCCGCGACCCAAGGGGAGGGTGGGGAGTGAGCCAGTGCACTTCTCCACCTGCGCTCCTCAAGAATGTCCTATCACCCCCAAACTTCCCCCCACTCTCCACAGTTCACAAGAGAAAAATATCAAGGAAAAATGACGATTTCACTTGCTCAGCAGCACTGTCTCCCGTCTTCCAGCGCCAATGCCGCCTGGTCGATTCCCGACTCTGCCAGCAGGCAGAGATCCGCTTTCCTCCTGACTCCTCTCTGGGTAAGCCTGTGGTCGCCAAAAAGCCTTTGTGTCCTTTCAGCCGCAGCTCAGGCAGCCACCCCAATCAGGAATCCCGTTTTGTCCCTTTTTCTTCCACTATCCTCACGCAACAGGTTGTTCCCAGATGGCTTTTCTCTAATCCAGCAGTGCCAAGGCTCGACTCCTGCCAGTGTCCAGCTGCTCACCAAGATGTTCTGTCTGCAATTAGTCCAAACTACAGACGGGTCTCGGGAGCCTGAGGGCGCAGCCTCCCCTCACTTCTCCGCCATCTTCCCTCTCTTCCTTATTAATTTCTTGTATTGTTTCTATACACTCTCTTTTCAAATCTTTTTCTAGCCTTTGGCCTTTAAGTCTTTCTGCTTACTTTGGATTCAGTTTGCTGTTTTTAGTTTCTTAAAGTAGAAGGTAGAGTTAACTACTTAAGGTTTTTCTTCTCTTTTATTCTAGGTGTTTACAGTGTAATTTCCCTTGTGCTGCTTTAGCAGCATCCATAAGTTTTGGCATGTTGTGTTCTCATTTTCCTTCTCCTTAAAGTATTTTTTTTAATTTTTCCTTGTGATTTCTTTGCAATAGTGAGTTGTTTAGTGTTGTTTAATTTCCAAATATCTGTGAACATCTCACATTCTCTTCTCTTATTGACTTCTAACAATTCCATTATGGCTGAGAATGTATTTTTTATGATTTAATTTTCTCTAACTTGAAGTTTGTCTTATGGCCTAACATATGGTTTATCCTGGGCAATGTTCCATGTGCACTTGAGAAGAATATATACTCTGCTATTGTTGGGTCATGTGTACCGGTTTTTCTTGAGTCTAGTTAGTTTATAGTGTATTTTGAGTCATATATATATATATATATATGTATATATACATATATACATATATATATATATATATATATATATTTGTTGATAATCTTGATCTTGAAGATGGTGTAGTTTAAGGGGTTTTTTTGTTTGTTTGTTTGTTTTTTCAGTCAGTCTAGCTGGTGTAAACATTGTTCTGGCCCTGTATGTGGATTGGGTACTACTTCCTCCAATCTTTTCAAGTGTTTTCCCCATCTCTGGTTTTGGGTAGTGTCTTCACATGAATATAGTGGTCAGTACTTTGCTGACTGCTCAAGGGGGTTCTTCTGCGGGTCTTCAGGGTTTTCTCTTTTTGCAGTTCTCTCCTTGCCAGTTCTTGGTCTTATGAATTCTAGCTGCCTTGTACCCTTCAACTCAAGGGGCCCTCTGGTTCCCACCTGGGTTTCCTCTCCCTGTATTACAACCTTAAAAATCTCGACAGTAAGGTGGCTCACCTGTTTTCTGTCTTTCTTTGTTTTCTTTAGCTTTTTGAAATCGTTGTTCTATTACAGTTGTCCCATTTCCCCCCATCGCACTCCCCTGTCCTTCCCACGCCCCTACAGTCATTCCCTGCCCTGCTGTTCATGTCCATGGGTCATTTATACTAGTTCCTTGACTAGCTGCTTCTAATTGTTGTTTTCTATTTCTCAAGGATCATTGTCCTTCATTTTCTGTCTAGAATCTGTGTGTTTTGTTACTTCAGGCTAGAAGATAAATTCTGATGTATTTTTTGTATCCTCACCTGAAGATATTTTTTTCATTGCTTTTAGAGAGAGAGGAAGTGAGAGAGAGAAACGTCCACGAGAGAGAAGCATCTACTTGTTACCTCCTGCACATGTGCCCCTACCAGGGATCACATGTGCCTGATGGGGCTGGATCAACAGGTATGTAACTGCAACCCAGGAGCATGCCCTGACTGGAAATCAAACTCGCAACCTTTTGGTTAAGGGAGGACACTCTAACCAATGGAACCACACTGGCCAGGGCTCAGGTCTTTTTATGCATAAAAAATATTAAGTTTAAAAATCACTAGGAGCTTCTAGGTTAGTGGTTTCCAACCTTTCCATTAGCTGATTCTCATCTTATTTCATTCATGTTTTACCCAAGGAAACCATTTTTGATATATGTTGTACTCTAAGCAAAGTACAATAATTAAATCATAGTTAAGGTTTGCCTTGCTTATTTCCATTAAATGCATAATACATAATAAGGTATATAACTCCTAATGGGAAGGTGGTAATAGTTATTATTGTTTATCCCTTTTTTTTCTTGTTAAATACTTAATAACGTATATGACTCCCCATGGGAAGGTGGTGAGTACACAGAAGGTAGACCACACAGAAGATAAACGACGTTTCAGTGAATCTGGGCTGCTTTGTCACGGTTGATGGAGGATTGGCTACCTAGGTAGGGTTTGAGAATAGAGTGGGGGCACTAATGAGATGCACATGTCCTCACTTAACTTGTCAATGTGTTTTGTGACTTTAAGTGAAATGACATGTAATGAAAGCGATTTTACCCCAAGATAATTGATATAAATAAGAGTGACTTTCTGCAGCATCTCATCAACATTATAATGAAACGCTGTTGAACAAAATAGCATTCAAGGACCTGCTGTATATTTCTTTAGGCTGTGGGAACAAGAAAATAAAGTTGACCAATAATAATCCGTGAATAGAGAGAAAGGAAGAGCTTCAAGATCACAGAATATAGAGAAAATTGTGGTCCCCTTTACAGTCTCTGGGGCCCTGCTTGTTCCTCTTTTGATGTTTCTGTTCCCCTCGGTGATTTCATGTACGCTCTTTCCATGTTTCCATGAATGCCTGGGAGCTCTTACTTCACCTTTGGGTGGTCTCCTAGGTTTTCTACCTCGCCTCTCCTTCTCTGCAAACTAGAATGGATCTGCTCTCTCGTCCATTTTAGCAAGATAACACTTCCTGCTTTCCTATGACTTACATAGGAATGCATTTAGAAGTCTTATTCATAATAGAATATGAAAGCCTTAATCTGCCTTGGGGGTTATGCCCTTCTCAGTGTAGCAGACACCTGTGTAGAGAAAATTGTTCAATTTCTGGCACTTTGATGACAAAAGATCATACAAGGAGTTAGCATAGAAAGGGAATATTTAGAACAGAACACTTTCCCAACTCCTTAAACCACAGCACACAGGATGCTGCTTTTGTTACCTACAGACAGGTAACCTCAGTCACTGCTGCCCTGTCTCCTGAAGTCCCTACTTAGTAGTAAAGTACTGAGGGCTCCGTGTAGGAAATAAAACTTTTTATGTTTCAGAGAATGAGGGGTTTATATATTTCTCCAACCATGCCCCTTAAGATTAAAGTGTTTTGCAATCATATATGGCTCTAGTGGTCTGGCCACCAATGCCCAGAGAGAAAGGAGAAACCGCACAGGTTTTGAGAAACAAAAACCTCCTCTTGTCTCCTAGTAATTCCCAAAAGCCAGATGTGCTGCCATGATGTCACATTGAATGCTAATGCAGAAGCCAGAGAATCTCATGGAGGAATGAGCTGCTTCTATCTAAAAATGCACTGTATATAAGTATGCTGTGCTTCTGTTTAACAATCACTTCCTTCCCCCACTAGCTGATCTTCTTTCCTGCTAATGTTCTGTGCTTCCTCAGATATAACCAAGTTGGCTACATCTGCTCTTCAGAAGTTTGTGGCTGAGCAATGCATTGACATTAAATATCTGAGGATGTCTTCCTCAAATAGCAAGATCTCTCTGCCCTCCTGACCTTTTTCTATTTTGCTAAACAAACAACAAAAAAGTGAGTTTTGATCATTGCTGAGATTGACTTTTTAATATGTTAAAACCTAGGTTAAGAACTTGATGATGAAATGAATGTACTAGTCTCCCTTTTCTGTTTATTGTAGTGTGAAGTTATTTTCTAAGAAGTGGTCAGTTTTCTCTGAGGTAAGCTTTGCTTTTTTTGGGTAATTGGCCACCTTTGAGAAAAGGATAACATGCAGGCATGTTATCAGAGGTGTCACTCCATTTTGTCTGACATAAGCTCCTCTATTATTTTCTGTCTAATTTCATTTTCCATGAATTGTTTTCCTGCATGGATGAACAATGATTCTAACAGCCTCTCTGAGATTAAATGTGTGGCTTTAAAGGTATGGAGCACAGAGAGAGTGTAAGGTCATAGATCCAATGTAACCAAGTTCAGGTTAGCACCTCTGTCCACAGGCAACCTCTTCTTCTCAACCCCTCACTAAAGAAAAGGGCAGACTGTCTTAGAAGTCAGAGCAGGGCTAGGGCACATCAGGGCAGCTGAGGTCATGTGTACACAGATGGAAATGCCAAGACTCTGTTTAACACTAAGTAAGGAAGGTGCTCTGGTTCCTCCTTTGTTGAGTCTCGTCTCAGGATTCCTCAGTACCGGTCACTGAGTAGGGGACCTGGTAAAATATTGTACTTATGCGCTCCCACCCAGGTGGGACTGAAACTAACAGAATCCACTCATCTGTCAGTGTGGGTACATAACTCCATCTGGCTCGCCACGAAGGATGTTTACATGTACATGGCAGTGTTGGGCCAGGTGGGGATTCAAGGAAGGTGGGCCCAAGGCCTAGTAGCAACAAGTGCTCTAACACAGAGAGAGGTTTAGATTTAGAATCCCATGCAGTTGTCATCACGAGGCCCTGTGGAGTAAAGCCCCAGCCATCAGTCTGGAATTCAGAGCCCTTCTGCTTAGAAGAGGGCTGGGGAGAACAAGGCAGGGTTTGTAGTACTGGGCAGTGGGGGATGGGGCTTGGGAGCAAAATGAGAGCCACCTTCTCAGATTCTAGGTTCTGGTTTACTTTTGAAGCAAAAGCAAAATGCCCTTATTCCCAAGCCCCTGGGTGAAGAACTGGTAAAAATACTCTTTATTCTGCTTCCAGCCATGACTAGTTTGGGAGACTGAGAAAGAGCTTAATCCTCCTACTGGTGGAAATGTAATGGCCCCACTTTGGACACAGAAGGCTGAGAACTTGACTATGCCTGGTAGGTTGGAACATCATTCATCACCAGGGTGATTAGTTTTGGTCCAAGTGGGACACATATCTAGGGTTATGGCTAGGAGAGACCCTTGGAGACACTAACCGCGAAATTTCAATCAAGACAATATGGAACTTTGAACTTGCAATGCCCTGTCACAGGAAGTACCTCATATGCTTTCATAAGAACCCCAATATTTAGGCATTATTCTCCCCATTTCACAGCTCAGACAATTGAGGCTTAGAGATACTGACTAAATGCTGAAGGCCATGCCGTTGGTGGACACATGGGGCCATGCAGTCCAGTTGGAGAGGTCACGATGGGGAAAGCTCCATAACGCAGGGCATGGAGCATGGTTTGGCAGAAACAAGCTGGCAGCGAGGTGGGACCCAGAGTGCTGACTTCAGCGACTGCAGAGACAAAGCTGGTGAGCTCTGATGTCAGGGAAGAATTTGTTTGTCTCCTGCTCAGTGTGAACAAGTCTGGGTCCTTTGGTATCAAGGGGAGAGAGTCGCAAGCACTGCCCTGTAGACAGGAAGAGGAATGACAGAACTCTTTCACATCACATTTAGCCGAAGAGAAAGCATTAGGCCAAGCCCTCGTTGACTATACGTAGGCTTAGAAATCTTCCACCAAAACCTTATAAAGTGAAAGGGGGCTCTACTAATAATTTCCCTAAGACAATGGCACAAATTGGGACCTATTGCAGACACATCAGAATGAATAATTACTTAAGCTATGAGCACAATGGATCCACAGCAAGCTGGGTATACCCTCAGATATTCCAGGATGCTGCAGTCTCAGACAGGCCAACTCCCTCCCTCTCCTCCAGGGGAAGACAAAGTCCAGTTCCACTGTGGACCCATGGATGATGTCAGACCCTTGTTGCAAAAACCATACCCACCGCTTCTGCAAGTTCAGAAAACCTGGGAAATATCCCAGACGTTTTGGAGTTTCCAACAGTGTGTGTGGGTGAAAGATCGGGGATTTGTAAAAGAATTACACGATTAGGAAGCCAAAAGACCTGGGTTCTATAGATTTGCTGTCTTTTTTCTTTGGGGGAAGCTAATGTTGGTAAAGTGTAATCCCGTGCTCTTGTCTTCACTTCTTTTTTATCTGTAAAATAAAAATATTAACCTTTGTTTTCTTAAAATCAAAAGGAGCAATAATAAAATAAAAATATTGCTCCCATAGAAGAGCAGAGTGTTGAAGTATTGCTAATTTGTAGGGCCAGAGTCATATGACAGCAGTGGGAATGATTTTTCTTTTCTTCTGTGGGACTGGGAGCTCAGGGCTAGTAGCAGGAAAGAACCTGCTCTGTAAGGTTGAGCGCTTTGGTGAGTAAGAGGGGAAGCAGAGCCCTGATGCAGGTGTCCTCACTGTGACAGTGTCTCCTGAAGAGAGGATAAGGAAGAGGGATACTGCAGGAGCCACATTTGGGTATGTGGATGGTTTTAGAATTTTATATCCTGATCTAAGAGATACAATCTGAGCTTCTCCTCACCAATGGATGGGAATGCTCTTCAGTTCTTTTTAAAGCCTTGCCTAGATAGGTTTCAAGTTTCTTTTCAGGCACTCCCCAAAGAGCTCTGCTATGTGCCTGCATCAGTTGATGTGAGCTCATGGTGGGAACCTGGAACGCAAAGACACCTTCTCTGCACCTACCTATGTGAAGAACCCAGCCCTACATAAGCCAGGCCCTGGCAGCAGTTTGAGAGCCACAGTCGACATTACTGTGTGCTCCCTTGATGAACAAAGCTCCCTCCCTAGCTCCTCTCCCTCTTCTTTGAATCTGTTTTGCTTCCTCTCTTGATTTCTACCTTGAGGGGGTGGGGCAAGAAGCCCTTCGCCAGTGACACAGGCAGCCAATAAACACATATTCCAGAAACACCCTGTCTTAATCTGTGCAGTCTTCTGTAACAAAATACCACAGAACTGGTGGCATGTAAACAACAGAAATTAAATTCTCACAGTGTTCTGGAGGCTAGAAGTCCAAGACCAGGGAGCCAGCATGGTTAGCTGAGGGTCATCTTCCTGGTTTCTAGCCTTCTCTCTGTGTCCTCACATGGTGCAAGAGCTAGGGAGCTTGCTGGGGTCCCTTTTATAAGAGCATTAATCCTATTTGTGAGGGCACCATTCTCATGACCTAACTGTCTCTCTAAAGCCCACCTTCTAATGCTGTAACACTGGGCATTAGGATTTCAACATATGTAACTTAGGAACACACAAACATTCGGGTCATAGTACTCAGGCTCCTTGCATTGCAGGTGGAACTCTCTCCCTATTCCAAGTTTTATAGCAATACTTCAGAGATCATGATGGGAAACTCTCTTGTCTACGGCAGAACCAGGGAACTTCACAGGTGGGCAATACATGAGAAAGTCAGACTGCTTTGAAGGCCCAGAAGACAAAGGGCCAGCTATGACACATAAATGGAAGGCAGTCGAGGAAATAAATAGTTTCTGCATGCGCTTTGGTTCTAAAAATAAAATAATTCAAATTTCTAGTAATACATATTGAAACCAATTTAAATCTATGCTAGGAAAAATCATGTTAGGGTTTGTTGAAGAGAAGGTTGTACCTCGGAATAATCTCAGATATATCACAGGAATTATTTTGGCTGAGACAATTGGTATAAGTTGTGGCCATAGCTAGGTGCATTGTACTTATACACCTTGAAGGAGCATTTCACGGACATCACTTTTCTTATTATCTGAGTGTGAATTGAACAGTTAATTTCTTGGATAAGAAGCAGATCGACTCAGAGTTTTGTTTCTTTGCATTGTCTCTTAGGTATGTGGATGGTTTTAGGGTTTTATATCCTGATCTAAGAGACACAGACTGAGCTTCTCTCCTTCTCTTTCTATTCGTGGGACTTAGAGAAACTGGCTAAGAAGTGGACCTCATAGTAGACATTAGGCTTAAGAGAAAGCAGTCAAAGTGGAGGATTTCCTATAAAACCTGAGAAATAAATTGGAGTCATTTTTGCTTCATTAGTCAAGGATGAGGTGATTCCCCAAGGAGAAGTCTTATTTCTATGTCATTTCCTTCACAAACCCTCCATTGAAGCTGAGATGATAGAAGATATTGACATTTCTACCACTAAGGCACCGCCGAGTTCCACATGGTCTTAGCTACATCATCTCAACTACCTGAGAATGTGGGTGGCTGTAACACCCTCCTCGGTGAAATGGGCCATCAACGTGCTTCTGAGGGTCTACGTACAATTAGGCAGTAATACCGTCTCTTTGGTGAGTGTAAAGTTGGGGTTTTTGAACCCAAATGCACATTCTTCTCTGGAAAAATAAGAAGGAAATGCTGTCCCTTTGAATCTTGGCACCATGTTCCCCCTACCTACCGCTAGGGTTATCTTCTTCAGGGAATCAGAGCAGTAGTACTATCAGCTCCTTCTGCGTTCCTGGGTGAATATGAAGACAAGACAATCAAAGGAGCTAACAAGAATTGTTATCACAAGGAATCTTTGACTTGTATCTTCACTACTTCTTGCTGCTTTAGTTCTTGTCTTTCCACTACCTCAAGCATCACCTGCTGATGAAGATAATGCCAAAGCCACCGGCAGAAGGGCAAGAAGCCTGGGGCTTCATTCAAGGTCCCTTTGATGTCTCTTACAATGAACATGCTCTGGTCTGAACCTCTAGTCAATGTCTTCAATGGCTCTTCTACCACATAGGTCGTTTCAGTTTTAACTGTACCTCTAAGAGCCAAGTTAGGAGTGGATTCTTTGCTGCTCTCTGAAAATCAAGTATTCAAGAGAAAGAAATTGTACTTATTTTCCCTGACCAGAATTTCCATAAATACGTTGTGACCCACGCTATAGTTGTTCTCCTTTCCACTTCACAGTAAAAATCATATCCTGACTTCTGCCTCTTAGAGGACGAACCAAGCATACTTTTCCATATTCTTTCTGCTAACTATAACTAAAAACTCTGGAAATAATATATATTTATCAAACAACAGAAGATTCTGAAATGTGGAGAGAAGGCAGACTACCGAAAGGCCTCAGAATGCAAAAATAAATGACAAAATGATGAATTTCCTCGTCTTTCTTTTTGCTTCACATATCACAAACTTAGCTGAAGAGGCCAGCAAACTGAAAACACCAACAGATATGAACAACAGTCACAAAAGCCCCAAGAGAGGTGTGGACAGAAAACTAGCCTGGCAGGACAGAAACTTTTATACAATAACCACTTTACCACAGCCAACCACCACAGGGAAAATCTATGGCCTCATCCCCACCCATGCAAGAAAAGGCTGAGTGAGAGAAGACTAGGTTTCCACCTACACAAATATTTAATAGGGGTTCCACACCCAACCTCCCAAAACTGGAGTGGTGTCAGAGAAAGCTGAGTAGAATCAGAGCTTGATCTCTGTTAGCTGATAATGAGGCCTCCCTTAAACACACGTGTGAGTGGAGACCACGTGAAGAGCCACGAGTTCAAGGCCCATCTGGCAGTAACAAGATGGCTTTTTCCTTCTCTTCTGTGGTAGTCAAAGGAGGCCTGATGGAGAGTCAGTGGCTTTCATCAGCACCCAGTGCTAACAAAGCCAACCATTTATCTGTGTTGTCAGTAACGTCATTAAAACGATCTGACAAAGGCTTGAAAGAAGACATCACAAAAATACGCCAATAAGCAATTGTTGTACATGAAACCAATAGAAACTCTCAGCAAAGAAATAAAAGTTTTAAGCAAAGAAGCATAAGATATGAAATACAAACAAAAGGATAATTTAGAACTGAAAAGTACAATGCTGAAACTTTAAAAAGCACAATGGATAGTGTCCACAGCAGCAAAAAAGAGTGATAGAGGAAATAATCGGTGACCTTGAAAATAAAGCAATAGAAATTTCCTCATCTGAAAAACAGAGAGAAAATAGACTTAAAGAAAATTAAGAGAGCCTTGGGGATTTGGAGGAATATAACTCACGGTCAAACATTGATATCATTGGAATCCCAGAAAGGAGAGGAGAAAGAGGACATGCTGGAAAAGTAGCCATACAATGAAAGCCTCCAAAGTGCCGTAAAATGTATAAACCTATAGATTTCAGAAGCTGAGTTGAATTCTAAAAGGGATAAATCCAAAGAAATCAATACCAAGATACAACATACGCAGACCTCTGAACACTAAAGACAAAAATAAAAATAAAAAAGGAAATCTTGAAAACCATCAGAAGTCATGGAGGCCAGAAAGAAGTGGCATAACGTTATTCAAGAGTTGGGAAAAAACTGTAAACCAGATTTGTATATGCAGTAAAATATCCTTCAAGAGTGAATTGGACATCAATACATTTTGAAATAAAGGAAAAGAAAGAAAAATTGTTGTCAGTAGACTCATCCTGCAAGAATGGCGAAAGAAAATTCTGAAGAAAGAGAGAAATATTGACAAAGGGAACCTTGGGTCACAACGGAAAAAAATGCAACAGACCAAAATATAGAGGTAAACACAATAGGCTTTCCTTTTCCTCTTGAGTTTTATAAATTATGTTTGATGGTATACCACAATTTTATCATTGTCTGAAGAGGTCCTAAATGTAAGTATAAAAGATACTTCAGATAATTATGTTATAAATGGGTAAAAGTAAAGGATTACAAGTAGAAATAAGGTCTCTAAGCTTTACTTGAACAGGTGAAGTGATGCCGTCAGTATACTGCCAAATATATAAATGTATTTGGTACTTATAGTATCTACAACTACCAGAGATGTCTCAGAAACTATCACAATAGTAAGCTCCAGGAGTCAGTCACTCCACTGAAACAACCATTAAGCTGGCAAAAGCAATCAGAGTTAACTATTTCAGAACTCTGGAACCCGATCAGACCCAATAACTAGGGAGTGCTTGATGAAGGGCAGCTGAACTAACTTTGGTAATAGCGCTGTGAGTGTGAACCAGCTACCATTCTCTACCTCAACCCTGCTGCTTTCTACCTTCCTAGAACAGTTGGCTGGTGCCAGGGAAATGGTGAGGCCTTAGAAAATGTTAGGGCTATGTATTTTGGCTGGTCTGGTGGTTCCCTGAGTGACCAGTGAAGACTGTTCCCTTTGTTCCACCCCCCTCTGGCTTCAGCGGCTTCCATGGCAACATCTATCAGATGATATAAAAATAAATACATCTCACACACATTTTAAAAAAAAATCCATTCGTGTCAGGACATCTCTGTCAGCTCACAAGCTGATGACAGAGATAATAGAACAGAAACGTTAGTAACCACAGACAACAAGGAATACAGATTTTGCAAAATTAATTTGGAAAAGTCACTTCAAACAATGGATGACTACAACTCCCAAAATACAAAAAAAAAAAAAAAAAAAAAAAAAAAAAAGCTATCTCTAAGGAGGGCAAGAATCTGACTTTCAGAGTTAGCTCATTATAATACTCAAAATGTCCAGTTATCAACAAAAAAGTATAAAGCATACAAAGAGGCAGGAAGATATGGCTTTTAACAGAGGTAAAAATGTTAGAACATATTTCTGAAAAAGTCTGAATATTGGAATTATTAAAAATGATAGATCAACCACAATGAAATATCACTTCACACCTATCAGAATGGCTATCATTTGAGAAAGGGGGACTCATTTGCACTGTTAGTGGGAATGCAGATTGGCACAGCCACTGTGGAATACAGTATGGAGATACCTCAAAATATTAAAAATAGATCTGCCTTTGTAATCCCACTCCTGGGAACATATCCAAAGGGACTCAAAGCACTAATTCGAAAGGACATAAGCACCCCTACATTTATTGCAGCATTATTTACAATCACCAAGATGCGGAAGCAGCCCAGGTGCCCATCAGTAGATGAGTAGATAAAAGAACTATGGGACATTTACACAATGGAATACGGTTAAGCCGTAAAAAAGGAAGAGAAAGCAAGTTTTATCCTTTGTGACAGTATAGATAGACCTGGAGAACATTATGCTAAGTGAAAGAAGCCAGTCAGAGAAAGATGAATACCATATGATTTCACTCATACATGGAATCTAATGAAGAAACGGAACTAACAAGCAAAATAGAGACAGACTCATAGATAGAGAGCAGGATGACAGCTAAGTGGTGAGGAGAGGGTAGTGGGGAGGAATTGAACAAAGAGGGAAAGGGACTCATGGACATGGACAACAGTGTGGTGATTACGGAGGAGGGGGCTACAAGGGGACTCAATGGTAATGGAAAGAAATACAATAAGAATAAATTAATTAATTTTTAAAAACGGCCAGACTTTTCCGAGGTGGTTTTATCATTATATTTCCACCAGCAATAATCCAGTTTCTCGGGGTTCGTGTTGTCACAGTGTTTTAGTTTGGCCATTCTGATAGGATATAGTGATAGCACATTGTGGTTTTACTTTACATTTTCTTAACGGCTAATAATGCCAAACATCTTTTGATGTGCTTTTTTGCCATCTTATTTGGGGAAATATCTCTTCATGCCTTTTGGCCATGCTCCAGTTGGATTGTTTGCCTTTTTACTGTTGAATTTTCAGAGTACTTTGTGTACTCTAGCTCCTAGTCATTTCTCAGATACGGAGTTCGAAAATATTTTTTCTACGGTGAAACTTTTCTTTTCATCTGCTTAGCAGTCTTTCACAGAGCAAAATGTTTTCAGTTTGCTAAGTTCCAGATTATTGATTTTCTCTTTAATGAATTGTGTTTTAGGTGTGAAACCAAGAACGTTTTGCCTAGCCTCAGTTCCTAAACATGTTCCACTGTGCTATTTTTTTCTGAAACGTTTACAGTTTTATATTTTACATCGAAGTCCATGATCCATTTTGAGTTAGTTTTTGAATAAAGTGTTAGACTTAGGTTGAAGTTTATTTTTTTTCCCATGGCTGTGCGATAGCTGTAGCATCATTTGTTGAAAGACTATTTTACTGAATTCCTTTTTCTCCCTTGTCCAAACCAGTTCAGAGGAGTTATATGGGTCAGTTTTTGCATTTTCTGTCTGGTCCCTTAATCCATGTCTCTGCCCGTCTTCCATCATAACCTTCTTCGATTAGATAGATCTTGATTCCTCCCACTTTTTCCATTTTTTTCCCCTCCCAACATTGGCTTAGGTATTACAATTCCTTTTTTTTTTTTTTTTTTTTTTTTTTTAATGTGAAGAGATTTTTTGAGATGCAGGGGAGGTTTGCTGGCTTATTTATTTATTTATTTATTTAGCTTTTATTTTTTTATCCCTCTAAAGTTTTTTGTTTGTTTGTTTATGTGTTATAGCTGTCCCACTTAATTCACAATTGCTTCCCCCCACCCTGCCCACCCCTTTTACCATAGTCAATCCCCACCCCATTATCCATGTCAATGGTCATTTATACATGCTCTTTGACTAGACCATTCCCCTTCTTACCCCACTTCTCTCCCTCCCTGCTCCCCTCTTGTCACTGTGAACCTGCTCCTTGCTTACATGCCTCCGGTTCAGGTGCTCGTTTGTTTGTGTTGTTCATTAGTTTCCTGTATTAGGTGATAGCATATAATATATATAGTATTTGCTATCATCCATTAAATCATCCTTGCAGCCCTGGAAGGAATCCCACTTGATCGTGGTGTATGATCCTTCTAATGTGTTGCTGCATCCAGTTTGCCAATATTTTGTTGAGGATTTTAGGATCTCTGTTCATCAACGATATTGACCTGTAGTTTTCTTTCTTTGTGGTGTCTTGACCTGGTTTTGGAATTAGGGAAATACTGGCCTCATAGAAAGAGTTTGGAAGTCTCCCCTCTTCTTGAATTTTTTGGAGTAGTTTGAGAAGGATAGGCTATAGTTCTTCCCTAAATGTTTTATAAAATTCGCCTGTGAAGCCATCCGGTCCACGGCTCTTGAGTGCTGGGAGTTTTCTGATTACTGTTTCTATTTTCAATACTTGTTATCGGTCCATTCAGGCTTTCTGCTTCTTCTTGATTCAGTTTTGGAAGGTTATATGTTTCCAGAAATCTGTCCATTTCATCTAGGTTGCCAAATTTCTTGTGATACAGTTGTTCGTAGTAATTTCTTACAATCCTTTGTATTTCTGTGGTATCGGTTGTGATTTCTCCTCTTTCACTTTTGATTTTATTTATTTGGGTCCTCTCTCCTTTTTTCTTGATGATCCTGGTTAAAGGCTTGTCGGTGTTCTTTATCTTTTCAAAGAACCAGCTGCAGCTCCTACTCTTGTTGCTCTTTTGAATTGTTTGGTTAGTCTCTATGTCATTTAATTCTGCTCTCATCTTGATGATTTCCTTCCTTCTACTCGCTCTGGGCTTTGTTTGTTGTTGTTCCTCTAGTTCTTGTAGCTGTAGGGTTAGATGTTTTATTTGAGATTCTTCTATCCTTTTTAGGTAGGCCTGTGTTGCTAAGAACTTTCCTCTCAGGCCTGCTTTCGCTGTATCCCATAGGTTTTTGGTTGTTGTGTGTTCCTTTCCATTTTTTTTCCAGAAACTTCTCGATTTATTCTTTGATGTCATTGTTAACTCATTCATTATTTAATAGCATATTATCCATTCTCCATGAGTTTGAAAGGTCTTTGCGTTTTTTCCTTAAGTCCTTTTTATTCGTCTTTCTCTGACTGGCTTATTTCACTTAGCATAATGTTCTCCAGGTCTGTCTATACTGTTACAAAGGGTAAAAACCTGCTTGCTCTTCTTTTTTACGACTTAGCAGCATTTAAAACGAAATGCCCCATACTTCTTTTATCTACTCATCTACTGATGGACACTTGGGATGCTTCCGTATCTTGGTGATTGTACATAATGCTGCAATGAACACAGGGGTGCTTATGTCCGTTCAAATTAGTGTTTTGTGTCCCTTCGGATATATCCCCAGAAGTGGGAACATTGGGTCAAAAGGCAGACCTATTTTTAATTTTTTTGAGGTATCTCCATACTGCATCCCAATCAGCATTCCTACCAACAGTACAGGAGGGTTCCCTTTTCTCCACATCCTCACCAGCACTTATTGCTTTTTGACTTATCGATGATAACCCCTCTGACAGGTGTGAGGTTATATCATATTGTGGTCCTCATTTGCATTTCTCTGATGATCAGTGACATTGAGCACCTTTTCATATGTCTATTGGCTATCTGTATGCCTTCTTTGGAGAACTGTCTATTCAGCTCCTTTGCCCACTTTTTAAGTGGGTTACTTGGGTTTTTGGTGTTGAGTTTTGTAAATTCTTAATGAATTTTGGATATTAACCTCTTATCAGATGTATTGGTGGGTATGTTCTTCCATTCTGTGGGTTGTCTTTTTATTTTGTGGATGTTTTCCTTTGCTGTGCAGTAGCTTTTTTAGTTTGATGTAGTCCCATTTGTTTATGTTTTCTTTTGTTTCCCTGGCCTGGGGAGATATATCCAATAAAATATTGCTACAAGCCATGCCTGATATTTTATTGCCTAGGTTTTCTTCTATGACTTTTATGGTTTTAGGTCTAATATTTAAATCTTTAATCCATTTTGAATTTATTTTTGTGTGTGGTGTAAGAATGTGGCCTAGTTTCATTTTGCTGCATGTATCTGTCCAACTTTCCCAAGACCATTTGGTGAGTAAGCATTCTTTAGTCCATTGTGTGTGTGCTTGCTTCCTCTGTCACATATTAATTGAGTGTAAAGGTGTGGATTTATTTCTGGGCTCTCTGTTCTGTTGCACTGATACAGGCATGTGCTTTTTTTATGCCAGAGCCATGCTGTTTTGAATACTATGGCTTAATTGTATAGTTTCACATTAAGTAGCGTGATTTCGCCAACTTTCTTCTTTTCTCTCAGGATCCCTGTTGCCTTTTGCGGTTTCATCTCAACTTTTAAATATTTGTTCTAGCTCTGTGAAATATGCCATGGGTTCTTGATGGAACTTGTGTTGAATCTACAGATTGCTGGGTGGCTTGGACATTTTAATGATGCTAATTCTTCTTATGCTTGAACACAGTATGTGTTTCCACTTGTATCTTCTTCAATGTCTGGTAATTTCCTGAGAAGAGGTCTTTTACATCCTTGGTCAGGTTTATTGCTAGGGATTTTATATTTTTTGAAGCAATTGTGAATGGACTTGTTTTCTCAGTTTCCCTATCCGTTAGTTCGTTATTGGCTTGTAAAATGCAACTGATTTCTGGATATCAATTTTGTACCGCGCTACTTTGTGAAATTCATTTATCCATTCTAGTAACTTCTTGTGGAATCTTTGGGAGTCTCTATGTACAAAAACATTTCATCTGCAAAGAAAGACAGTTTTACTTCTTTCTTTCCAATTTGGATGGGTTTTATTTTTCTTCTTGTCTGATTGCTATGGCTAGGATTTCCAGTACTACGTTGAATAAGAGAGGTGAAAGTGGACATCCCTGCCTTGTTCCTCATCTTGAGGGGAACATTGTAGTTTTTGCCCATTGAGTATGGTGCTGGCAGTTCGTATGTCATATATGGCCTTTATTATGTTTAGGTATGTTTCCTCTATTCCCATTTTGCTGAGAGTTTGTATCAAAAATGGGTGCTGGATTGTATCAAAAGCTTTTTTTGCATCTATTGATATGATCATGTGGTTTTATCCTTCATTTTTTAAATAGGTGAATCACATTTTTTGATTTGTGAATGTTGTGCCAACCTTGCATTTCTGGAGTGAATCCCACTTGATAAAGATCTGTGACCTTTTGGATGCATCGCCATATTTGGTTTGCTAATATTTTGTTGAGGATTTTAGCATCAGTGTTCATCAGGGACTTTGGGCTATATTTTTCTTCCTTTGTAGAATCTTTTACGAGGTTTTGGAATTAGAATAATGCTGGTCTCATAATATGAGTCCGGGAGTCTTCCCTCCCCTTCAATTTTATTTTAAAATGTTTGAGGAGAGGTGTTAGTTCTTCTCAGAATGTTTGGTGAAATTCACCTGTGAAGCCATCTGGTCCAGGGCATTTGTTTGTTGGGAGGTTTTTAAAGATTATTATTACTGCTTCAATTTCACCAGGTGTAATATGTCTACTAAGATTTTCTGATTCATCTTGATTTGTTTTTGAAAGAGTGTGTGTTTCTAGGCATTACTCCATTTCGTTCAGGTTGTCCAGTTTGTTGGCATATTTTATTGTTGTTCGCAATATCTTTTTTATAAGTCTTTGTATTTCTTTGGCGTCAGTTGTTATTTTTCCGCTTACATTTCTGATTTTATTCATTTGCATCCTTTTATTTTCTTGATGAGTCTGGTGAAAGGCCTGCCAATCCTTCTTATCTTTTCAGAGAACCAATTCTTAGATATATTAATCTTTTGTATCTTTTTTAGATTCTATTTTATTTATTCCAGCTGTGATATTTATTATTTCCTTCCTTCTGCTCACTTTGGGTTTTGTTCGTTATTCTTTTTCAAGTTCCTTTCAGTGTAAAGTGAAATCGTTCATTTGAGCTTTTTCTTGTTTTTTTTGAGATAGGCCTGCAATGATATGAATTTATTTCTCAGGATTGCTTGCTTTCCCAGTGTTTTCACAGAGTGTGAATTGTTGTGTCCTTATTTTCATTTGTTTCAAGGTATCTTTTGATTTCTCCCTTGATGTCATTGTTGACCCATTCATTGTTTAATAACATACTTATGTCTTAATATGTGGTCTATCCTAGAAAATGTTCCATGTGCACTTAAAAAGTACATATAGTCTGCTGCTTTGGGATGAAATGCTCTGAAGATATCAATTAAATACATTTGGTCTAATGTGTCATTTAAGGCCGCTCTCTCCTTGTTGGTTTTCTGTATAGAAGATCTATCCATTGAAGTCAAAGGGGCGTGAACATTTCTGACTCTGTCTGTATTCCTGTAGGGTAGTTTGTTTTTAAAAATCAACACATAAAGTTATCATACAACACATAAAGTTATCATACAACCCAGTTATTGCACTCCTCACATTCATCCCTGAGAAATAAAGACTTGTATTCCTACACAACTGTAATAGCATAAACAATAAAACTTTCTAAAAAAATAACTCTGTAATGGTCTCTATCGTGTATTTACATGTAAGTTAGCACATCGTGAATCAGTAAGGTGACAATCAGCAGGCCATTGCAAGGTTAGAGAAATAGACCAAATCTCTCTGCCAAACATAGATCACAACTTGAAGTGAACTTTGTAGTTTTCTACAACAAATACTCTAATACCATTTTCTATGATAAACATCCATGGTCTCAAGGTGGAACAATTAACAACAACAACAACAAAACCAAACATTTCAATGTCCTCTAAATGTTTTTGTTTTAGCTAAGGAGACTGATCAGCACATCTTTAAAAAACAAAAAAGAAAACAAAACAAGTAAGTATAGATTCAACTTAAAATTTACTTTAAAGGTTATGTAAATATTAGTTGACCTTCTCTTGTCTTTCTAAGCAAAAGTTAATGGTTAGTTTATCACATAACAAACTCAAAAGCAGCTGCTTCCACTACAGTCCCTGCTATTGAATTTTAAGGCATCAAGTCTTGACATAATTTGCATCAAGCCTGGATTAAAGATGTCTAAAACGTATCATTTTCTTAGCCCACTTTATGACCTAGAAAAGCTTATTTGGACACAAACGTTCTGTGAGACAGCCTTTTCATTATTCAGGTAAATATCAGGTAACATTTTCTAATAATAATAATAATGAGGGTGAGATGAAACTTGGAAGTGATGGATGCATTATGACAGATTGTAATAATGGTCACGGATGTGTGCTTACGCTGAAACTCATCAAGTTGTATACGTTAATATGTACAGCTTTCTATATGTCAAGCATATAAAATGATTTTTAAAAAGAGCTGTTCAAAAGGGAGTAGGTTGCTTGGAAAGTAACAAGTTTTTTTGCTTCAGCGAAAGTATTAAATAACCTTCCTAGAAGTTTGAGGAGAGCATATCTAATATCTAATTCAATTAGAAGATTCAGAACGGGCCAGCCCAAGGGTACCATCGACACCGAGTGACACTGTCCTTACTTTCAAATGCTGGTGCCTCATGAGTCCTTCCACTGTTTCTCCTCACCCTGGAATTGGGGACCATTGAAACTGTATTCAGAGAAAATTATAAATGTATATCTTTTAGGCACAGAACTCATAGAAATGTGCATAAGCCAAACTGTAATGTTGATCAAGACTCTAACCTGAGGCTTTTATTTCTTGTCTCTCGTTCCAGTTCAGACGTTACCTGCTCCTTCCGGTGTCCACACTCCTGCCTCTGAATTCCTGTGTGGTACAGGCATAAAACTGGAGAACCTGTCAGTGCAGGAGGAAATTCCTCCATTCATCAGGCAGCAGGTTTCCTTCAAAAACTTTCTTCTTCCAGGAGAGGCTGCATGAAGTCCATCGCCTCTTCACTTTAGTCTGAAGAATCAATTAAAGAGGATCAGGAAGCTGGGGGACCGTCACTCCGAGGCCCGGGAGGGAGAAAAATGCTCTTTGTTTTGCCTTTGTTTCCCTCCAGCTGGAGGGCGGCCTGGATAAACAGCTGCTGGGAAACTCACTGGGTGGCTTGAGCCTCTTTATTTGTTAATTGCAAAGCAGTGGAGACAAAATTGCGTCCAAGAACTGCAGCTATGAGGAACAAGTCAAAGGTAAGGAAGAGAGATTAAGCAGAGTAAGCTACCTCATATACCCTCTGCTGCCTTTTCCTCCAAATGTGGTTCTCCAGAGGCAGCAGCTGTTAACATTGAATTTACTTCATCAAGCAAGGTGAATTAGGGAGAGCCCCATTTAGGGAAAGTACCTGCAAATCACCCACACACCTGCTGCCACCTATTCATCAATGTAAACCTGTTCTAGTTTTTTTTTTTTTTTTTTTTTTTAAGGCTGGTCTTCCTGGAGTGACACTGGCCTCATTTCAGCCAACTATTATTATCCCCATTTACAGATGAGAAACATTGCTATGTTCTTGTCTAATACCGGAAAGCTAGGGATTTAGAACATGGTCGGTACCCTTTGAGAAGCTTAATGCTTCCTTAAAAACTTTGTGCCAGATTTCTCCCTCTTGCTTTTCCTGAGTTGCTTTTTACACTGCCTGGTGTCTTGGGAGGCTGGCTAGTGAACTATATGAGGCCTTGCCCTCCAGATTCCAGGTGGCATCAGCCAGGAGGATCCCTGAGGAGATCAGAAAGGGGAGGAGAGCAGGTTCCCTTCAGACCCATGTGGAGCGGTGCTGGGTGGACCCCACCATCAGTATCTCTCCCTCTAGGCGCCCCTTTCTCCTCACTTCCCCTTCCAGGTGCTGGGAGCTCAGTATACCTGGGTGTGGTGAGGGCTTACCTGTCACAAAGGCAGGAGTAAACTTCCCTTTTCGTTGTGATCTTCCTGTCTTCTGCCTACACTTCTTTGAACAGACCACTTTATTAAGCACTGCTTAAATATCCTAACTTTGAACTATCCTAACCGTCTGTTTCCCGGAACCCTGAAACAAGTGTCAATCTTACATAAAGCAGACAACTGTTTGAGAGAATATAACATACTAACTTGTTGTTAAGAACTGTAGCTTTCAAAGATGGAGGAATTGTGAAGAATCGATATGCAAGATCTCTATCAAGCCCAAGGGCCACTATGGCATGGACGTGCCATTTATGATCCAGGAGAAGCTTCTGTGTCCCTCAAGCCTACTACATAGGACTCAGAGCACAATATTAAAGAGGCTTTCTTTTGTCTTTGTTACAGCTTCCCCTTGACACGTGATTTTGAAAGAAACCATCCTATATAGGTGAAGAATGGCTGTCAAAGTTACTGCTGTAGTGGAAGGCAGTGAACCCTATATTTTCTTTTCTGGAAAGAAGGTACCTGAAAGTTACAGGGGTTTTCAACTACCTGTGATGAGGATGCCCAATGTGATGGCAGAGTGGGAGGCAGGGAAAGGTCAAGTGCAGACCTAGGAAGTAAAGATGGTATATGGAGTCTGCTCCGCCTACCCCCAATGCATTCTTCCAATGTTTAGAACTCGACCTTCATCTTTCACAAGAACAGCTCAAGAAACAAAATGGAGGCAACCTGTGTTCCCAATCCTTATGGTTCAGCAGCATAATGAAGTGTGCAGGATTGTAGTGAAAACTGTGCAGAAACATGGGAACGGTGTACGATATAAAATTGAATAAAGTAGAACATGAAGCAGTGCATATGCCATGGTTACATCTGAAAAGATATACATGTACACAGATTCTGGAAGGACACAACAGCAACAAAAATCTAGTGTGTTGGAGTGATAAAGGTCTAGGTTTCCTTTCTCTGATTTTTGGTCTTTTGTGTCTTTGTTGGAAGAGATAGAGGGCCTCTCTTTTGAGATTTTTTATTTATTTATTCTTAGAGAAGGGAAGGGAGGGAGAAAGAAGAGAGAAACATTGGCGTGAGAGAGAAACATCGATCGGTTGCCTCTCTTACAGGTGCCCCAATGGGGACCTGGCCTGCAATCCAGGCATGTGCCCTGAGCAGGAATTGAACCAGTGACTTCTCACTTTAATGGATGATGCCCAACCAGTTGAGCCACACTGGTTAGGGCACTACTTGGCCTCTTGACCCATTGTATATCTTGCTCAGAATGCCAGGACTAAAACATTTTTATTTTAATCAGAGTTTCTCTCAACTCAGGGATTCCTTGAATCTGCATGTTTATTCCCAAGTAACTTATTGAAATCCCTTACTTGCTATTAAGTTGAAACCTGAGCCTGCCAGTAGTACCTGCATGTGGGTATCCCTTCCAGATTTTTCATGAAATTTACCCTGAGGGCCCTCATGGGTGGGCTCCCTTCCTCTTTTGAATGCTGATTCTTACATTGGTTTGGCCATATCTCTGCAGGGCTTTTCTTAAGGGACAAAGGAAGCGTTTAAGGCCTGTCTCTGAAGTATTGTTATTTCCAAACACAATTCTTTTATTTTTTACTCTTTTCAAAGCAGCAGAAATGCATACGTTTTTGCAAAGAGATGAGAGGTTGTTTAGCTATTGAACTATACTTTGGCTATTACAATAACTAATGATTAGACGAGGGGATTACCCTGGAAAGGGCTACCATTTGAAAACTTCGTCTTTTTCATAAAGTAATTAAAAATGATTGCAGACAAGTTTCCTCTTCTTCTCTTCCCCCAGCTCCCTACTATTCTTTTTGCTCACTCCTCTCTCCCTCCCTAACCTGAACTTGATTGACTAATTCATGAGGTATCTTGACCCCCTTCTTCCTTGCTGCCTCTTACCAAAGGATATGGGAAGCCAGAGTTTCTGGTGGCCAGGGCTGGCCACGTGACCCAATTATGGCCAAGGAAACATAAATGGAAATGTGTTAGGGGGCTTCCGGGACAGACCTGGCTTCTCCATGAAAAGGACAGAGAAGGGAGATCATCGGTAGAGCCTATTTCCCCATCTTCCTGTCTTGAAGGCAGACAGAATCTCTGGGTTTGCAACAGCAATCTTGTCCCCGCGACACAACCAGCATTCAGATGAAAAACGCAAAGATGGCAGAGTAGAAATAGTGCAAGAGCCTGGTCTTTGATGACCTTTTTTCCCAGCTGAGCCAGTGATGGCACACCACCCCCATCGAACTTAATGTCAGTGATAAAAGCAAAGCCCTGGTTCAATACTCTGTGAATTACTATGACCTGCAGAGGAAGCCATTCAAAACTGATACATACCCTTCACCCTTTTTTCCTTCTTTTCATCTGCCTCCCCTTTTGTGTTTTCTTCTTTCCCTGTATGGGCTGAATGCTCCCTCCATTCATATGTTGAAGTTCTAACCTCTAGTACCTCAGAATGTGACTGTATTTGGAGATACTTAAAGAGGTAATCAAATTAAAATAAAATCAAAGTGGGCGTGGATTTAAAAAGAGGAAATTTAGACACAGAGATGGACAGAGAACAGACATGTACAGACACAGGGAGATGGTCATCTATACGCTTAAGAAAGACACCTCTGAAGAAATCAACCGTGATGATACTTTTATCTTAAGCAAGCCTCCAGAAATGTGAGAAACTACATTTCTTTTGTTTAAAAAAGTAATAAGTAAAAAGCAGCTGAAATTCATTCTCTCATAGTTATAGAGGCCAGAGAAGTCTAAGATCAACGTGTTGGCAGGTTGGTTTCTTGTGAGAGCGTCCTGTTTTGCTGGAAATCTGTGGTACACCTGACCCCCAACTTTGTCTTTGCATGGTTTCTCCCTGTGTCCAGGGCAGCAATCATAATGAATCGAGGCCACCCTAATAACGTCATTTTAACTTGATCACTTCTGTAGAGACCCTGTCTCCAAATTAAGGTCATGTTCTGAAGTTCTGCACATTAGGACTTAGGCATGTGAATTTGAAAGGGACACAATTCAACCTACAACACTACCCAAGCTAGAAACCCTAGAGTGAGCTTTGAGTGTTCCCTCTCTCTGCTCCCTGACTCCAATCTTGAACCAAGCTCTGTTGCTTCTCTTCTTGTCTGCTCCCAAGTCTGCACTTTCATCTTCAGGTGACCTCTGTCCCCAACACATCTTCTCCAGTAAGCTTTTCCTGAAAACTGCTATAGTCCTAAGGTCGCACAGTACTAGGTTTGTTACATTGCTCTAGCTGTTCGAGGACACACAGTCACTCTCTAGCACTTCTGAAATCAAATTGGAAAGCCCCTTCCTTGTTCCAGAGCTCTCCATACCTCCCTCATAAATCACCACTCCCTGGGGAGGCTGCCTCGTCCTCAGGAGACACCACGTCCTATATGTTTCTTCTTCCAAGCCTTTATGCAATTTCCATTGCTTAGAATATGCTTCTCTGACTGTTCTAAACTTATAAAGACCAGCCTAAGTCATACTTATTAGTGGCAACCTTTCCCGATGGTTCCCTTCTTAGAATCTTACTAGGTTGTACTATACTCAATATTTACCACTCTGTTCTTCCTTCCTTTCTTCCTTTCTTCCTTCCTTCTTTCCTTCTTTTCTTTCTTTCTTTCTTTCTTTCTTTCTTCCTTCCTTTCTCTCTCTCTCTCACTCTCTCTTTCTTTTTCTTTCTTTCTTCCTCTCTCTCTCTCTCTCTCTCTCTCTCTCTCTCTCTCTCTCTCTCTCTCTCTCTCTCTCTCTCTTTTACCATTTTAATATGTGAGTCTGTTCAAGCAAGCTGGGTTATCAAACTAAAGAGGTTCGCCACTTGAGGTGCTCTAATCAAGAAGGAGGCATGGTAGTTTTATTTTGAGGTAGATGGAATTGACATAGTCCAAATGTCAGACATGGAATTCAAAACAATGATGGTGAAGAAGCTCAATATACTCGACAACCTCAAAAACAACTACGACAACCTCCAAGGAAGTTACCAACAGCTGCAAGAAAATTACAGGGAACTTGCAGAGAACTACACCAGCATAAAAAAGACATAGAAACTATCAACAAGAACCAGGAAGAAATGAAGAATGCAATCTCTGAACCGAATAACACAGTAGAAGCAGTCAAAAGCAGAGTAAACGAGGCAGAGGATTGTATTAGTGAGTTAGAGGACAATGTAGGAAAAAATTCTCAGACGATACAGCAAAATGAAAAAAGATTTAAAAAGTATGAAGAAGAGATAAGGGAGTTGCAGGATAGCATAAGGAGGAGCAATATAAGAGTAATCGGAATCAAAGAGGAATCAGAAGAACAAGGAATAGATAAACTGATAGGAAAAATAGTGACAGAAAAATTTCCCAACCTCATGAGAGAAAGAGTTATGCAAGTCCAGAAAGCACAGAGAGTTCCAATAAAGAGGAACCCCCCAAAACCCACTCCAAGGCACATCATAGTTAAAATGGCAACATTCCAAGACAGAGAATCCTAAAATCAGCAAGAGAAAAACAGCAAATAACTTACAAGGGAGCTCCAATAAGGCTGTCGACCGATTTCTCAACAGAAACACTACAAGCCACAAGGGAATGGTCAAAAATATTTCAAGCAATGAAAAACAAAGGCCTACAACCAAGAATATTCGACCCGGCAAGGCTCTCACTCAAAATAGAAGGGGAAATAAGGAGTTTCTCAGACAAAGGAAGACTAAAAGAATACATCTCCACCAAACCAGCATTGCAAGAGATGCTAAAGGGAATAGTCTAAGAAAAAGAAAGAGAAAAAAAAATTTATATATATATATATACATAAAGAGTAGAGGAACAGAGGTTCAAAGGGAAATGAATAAATACATGTTGAGAATAACCTTAAATGTAAAAGGATTAAATGCCCCAATTAAAAGACATAGGGTAACAGAATGGATAAGAAAACAGGACCCACATATTTGCTTTCTACAAGAAACACACCTCAAAACAAAAGATTTACATAGACTGAAAGTAAAGGGATATAAAAAAGTATTCCAAGCAAACAGACCTGAAAAAAGAGCTGGGGTAGCAGTACTCATATCAGACAAAACGGATTTCAAAGCAAGGGCAATACAAAGAGACAAAGAAGGACATTTCATAATACTTAAAGGAACAGTCCATCAAGAAGATATACCTGGCTGCTGTGGCTCAGTGGATTGAGCGTCAGCCTGCGAGCCAAGTGTCGGTGGTTCGATTCCCAGTCAGGGCACATGACTCGGTTGCACATCAGGTCCCCAGTTGGGGGCGCGAGTGAGAGGCAACCACACAGTGATGTTTCTCTCCCTCTCTTTCTCCTTTCCCTCTCTCTAAAAATAAATAAATAAATAAACAAACTAACAAATAAATTATTAAAAAAAAAAAAAGAAGATATAACACTGATAAACATATATGCACCCGACATAGGAGCACCCAAATACATAAAGCAAATACTAGAAGACCACAAGAAGGATATTAACAACGACACACTCATAGTAGGGGACTTCAACACTCCATTATCAACAACAGACAGATCATCCAAGCAAAGAAACACCAAGGATATACAGGCATTGAACAACACACTAAACCACACGGAATTAACTGATATATATATATATATATATATATATATATATATATATATATATATATATATATATACAGAACTTTTCACCCCAAAGAAGCAAAATGTACATTCTTTTCAAAGGCACATGGGACGTTTTCAAAGATAGACCATATGATAGGACACAAAACAAGCCTCAACAAATTCAAGAAAATTGAAATGATATCAAGCATCATTTCAGACCACAATGCCTTGAAACGAAACATCAACCTCAGAGAAAAGAATCAAAGACACCCAAACTCATGGAGAATGAATAACACGCTATTAAATAACGAATGGGTTAACAATGACATCAAAGAGGAAATCAAGAAATTTCTAGAAACTAATGACAATGAACACACAACAGCCCAAAACCTATGGGACACGGCAAAAGCAGTCCTAAGAGGGAAGTTCATAGCAATACAGGCATATCTGAAAAGAACAGAAGAAGCTCAAGTAAAAAAAACAAACAAACAAAAAATAAAACTAATCCTAAAGCTACAAGAACTAGAACAACAGCAACAAACAAAGCCTAGGGCAAGAAGAAGAAAGGAAATCCTCAAGATCAGAGCAGAATTAAGTGACATAGACACTAAATAAACACTCCAAAAAATCAACAAAACCAAGAGCTGGTTCTTTGAAAAAATAAACAAAATCGATAAGCCTCTAGCCAGGTTCATCAAGAAGAAAAGAGAGAAGACACAAATAAACAAAATCAGAAAGGAAAGAGGAGAAATCACGACTGATACCTCAGAAATACAAACAATTGTAAGAAATTACTACAGACAACTGTATGGCAAGAAATTCGACAACCTAGAAGAAATGAACAAATTTCTAGAAACGTATAACCTTCCAAAACTGAACCAAGAAGAAGTAGAAAGTCTCGACAGACCAATAACAAAGGAGGAAATTGAAACAGCGATCCAAAAGCTCCCTGCACACAAAAGCCCTGGACCGGATGGCTTCACAGGCAAATTTTACAAAACATTGAGGGAAGAACTAACTCCTACCCTAACCAAACTATTCCAAAAAATGCAAGAAGAGGGAAAAAATCCCAAACTCTTTCTACCCTAATTCTAAACCAGGTCAAGACACAACGAAGAAAAAGAACTACAGGCCAATATCACGGATGAACATAGATGCTAAAATCCTCAATACGATTTTGGCAAACAGGATCCAGCAATACATCAAAAAGATCATACACCATGATCAAGTGGGATTCATCCCGGGGATGCAAGGATGGTTTAATATTCTCAAAGCAATAAATATAACACATCACCTAAACAAAATGAAAGACAAAAATCACATGACCCTATCTATAGATGCAGAGAAAGCATTTGATAAAGTACAACACCCATTGATGATGAAAACACTCAGCAAAATGGGAATAGAGGGAGCATACGTTAACATAATTAAGGCTATATAGGAGAAGCCCGAAGCCAACATCATACTCAATGGACAAAAACTGAAAGCGTTCCCCCTGAAATCAGGAACTCGACAAGGCTGTCCACTCTCTCCACTCCTATTCAACATAGTGTTGGAAGTCCTAGCCACAGCAATCAGACAAGACAAAGAAATAGAAGGCATCCAAATTGGGAAAGAAGACGTAAAACTATCACTATTTGCAGACGACATGATAGCATACCTAGAAAACCCTATAAACTCCACTAAAAGACTACTCGATATAATAAGTGAATTTGGCAAAATAGCAGGGTACAAAATAAGTATACAGAAATCTAAGGCATTTCTGTACACCAACAATAAACTATCGGAGACAGAGGCAAAAGAGAAAATACCATTTACTATAGCAGCAAGAAAAACAAAATACCTAGGAATAAACTTAACCAAAGAGATAAAAAGACCCGTACACTGAAAATCACGCCACATTGAAGGAAGATACAAAAAAAATAGAAGCAAATACCATGTTCTTGGATGGGAAGAATCAACATCATCAAAATGGCCCTACTACCCAAAGCAATTTACAGATTCAATGCAATCCCTATTAAAATGCCATTGGCATATTTCACTGACCTAGAACAAATACTCCAAAAATTCATATGGAACAAAAAAGACCCCGAATACCAACAGCAATCTTGAGACAGAAGAACACAGCAGGAGGAATCACGATACCAGACATCAAACAATACTACAAAGCCACTGTGATCAAAACAGTCTGGTACTGGCATAAGAACAGACACATAGATCAGTGGAACACAATAGAGAGTCCAGAAAACAACCCAGGCCTCTATGGTCAACTAATCTTTGATAAAGGAGGAAGGGACATAAAATGGAGTGAGAAGAGCCTCTCTAACTAATGGTGCTGGGAAAACTGGACAGGGACGTGCAAAAAAATGAAACTAGACCACCAACTTACACCACACACGAGAATAAACTCAAGATGGATTAAAGACTTAAATGTAAGACGTGACACCACAAAAGTCCTAGAGGAAAACGTAGGCAGGAAAATTTCAGATATCCCACGTAACAATATCTTCACGGATACATCTCCTAAGGCAAGAGAAATAAAGGAAAAAATAAACAAATGCGACTACATCAAACTAAAGAGTTTCTGCTCAGCAAAAGAAAACATCAGCACGATGAAAAGGAAACCAACCATATGGGAAAACATATCTGCCAATGATATCGCAGACAGGGGACTGATCTCCAAAATATATAAGGAGCTTATATGACTCAACATCAAGAAAATAAACAACCCAATTAAATAACGGGCGAAGGACCTGAACAAACACTTCTCCGAAGAGGACATACAGAAGGTCCATAGGCACATGAAAAAATGCTCAACATCATTGGCCATCAGGGAGATGCAAATAAAAACCACAATGAGACACCACTTTACACCTGTCAGAATGGTCATCATCAACAAATCAACAAACAACAAATACTGGCCAGGATGTGGAGAAACGGAAACCTACTGCACTGTTGGCGGGAATGCAGACTGGTGCAGCCACTATGCAAAACAGTATGGAATTACCTCAGAAAACTAAAAATGGAACTGCCTTTTGAAACAGCGATTCCACTGCTAGGATTATACCCGAAAAATCCTAAAACCCTAATTCAAAAAAACCTATGCACCCCTATGTTCATAGCAGCCCTGTTTATAATAGCTAAGTGCTGGAAACAGCCTAAGTGCCCATCTGTAGATGAGTGGATCAAAACACTGTGGTACATTTACACAATGGAATACTATGTAGCAGAAAGAAAGAAGGAACGCCTGCCATTTGCGACAACATGGATGGAACTAGAGAGAATTATGCTTAGTGAAATAAGCCAGGCAAAGATAGCAAAATACCGTATGATATCACCTAATACAGGAAACTAAAGAGCAACACAAACAAACGAACTGAATAGGACAAAGACTAGAATAGCAGTCAGTAGTGGGGAGGGGGGAGGGAGAGAAGGGGGATAAGTATGGGAAGGGACTAGTCAAGGAATGTGTATAAACGACTCATGGACATGGACAATGGGGAGGGATATGATTGTGGGAGAAGGGATGGGCTGGGTGGGGGGAGCAATGGGGGAAAATGGGACAACTGTAATTGAAAAACCAAAAAATAAATAAATAAAAGGAAAAATAAATAAATAAAACAAACCAGCAAACATAAAACAAGCGAAATTATCATTGAGTGTTACCTCTGACCACAAAGGAATCAATAACAAAAGTAACAGGAATATCCCCAAATACTTTGAAACTAAACAATGCACCACATTGATCAAAGGGGAAATATTAAGGCAAATAAAAACGCATTGAACTGAATGAGTATGAAAATACAATACATCAAAGTTTGTAGGACACAGAGCACTGCTGCAAGAGAAATTTATAGCCCACTGTCTATATTAGAAAAGAGGAAACGTCTAAAAGTCAATCTAAGCTCCAAATCAAGACTAGAAAAAGAAGAGCAAAATAAATCCAAAGCAAAGATAAAGTAGGGAATATTCAAGATAAAAGCAAAAATTGATGAAATAGAAAATAGAAAAATCAATAGAGAAAATTAATAAAACAGAACGCTGGTTCTTTGCAAAGATCAATAAAATTGACAAACCTCTAGCAAGACTGACAATTAAATACAAATTAGCAATAGCAGAAATGAAACAAAGGATATCATTACAGACCCTATGATAGATATAAACTTGACAACTTAATTGAAATGGAAAAATCCCTTGGAAATCAGAAAAGACCAGGATATACTCAGTATTTAATACATAATTTGAATAGTTCCATTGTTTTAAAGGGATTACATTTGTAATTAAAAAAAGTCTTTTGGCCCAAAATATTTCACTGGAGAATTAAACTAAATGTTTAAAGAATAACTAACATCAATTCTATACCATCTCTCTAAGACACAGAAGAGGAGGAAATACCTTACAACTACTTATATGAGAACACTTTTACCATGATACCAAACCATACAAAGACAGTATGAGAAAAGAAAACTACAGACCGATATCCCTCATGAAAATAGACTCAAAATCTTTAGCAAGCTGTTGCAAACAGAACGTAGCCAAATATAAGAAGTATGTTATATGCCATGACCTAGTGAGGTTTATTCTAGGGATGCGAGGCTGGTTCAAAAAAATCAATCCACGTTAATAGGCCAAGGAATCCATGAGCACAAAAAGAAAGCTATGAGAGCTAATAAACCAGCTCAAGGGTACAGGACATAAGATCATACAAAACTCAGTTGTATTTCTATTGAATTGTATTTCTATTTCAATTGTATTCATTTGCAAGAAACAATGTGAAAATAAAATTAAGACAATTCTACTTACGATGACATCAAAAATAATAAAAGATTTAGAAAATAAATGTAATCAAAGAACTACAAGACTTGTACACCGAGACCCACAAAATATCGAGAGAAATTAAAGACCTAAACAAATGTAAAGACATCCCATGTTCATCAAGTAGGATACTTAATATTGTTAAGATGGCAGCCCTCAAATTGATCTACAGAATCAATACAATCTGTATCAAAATCTGTGCAGAGAAGAGTTAACATAGTGGGCCTGATAATGCTATCGTTTTTGAAAATCCTGCTTGCAAGGTTGGCCCTTGGCTGGGATCTAGGAACTTGGATTTGGTCGGAGGGAAGGGCTCCCACTATCCCAACTGATGAGAGTAGCTTATTGTACCTTAACTGTTTGTGCAAACAATATGATTTATGGTGAACAACAGCTTTCCCCCTGGGACTCTGGGATTTTGGTATGTGCTAGGCAGAGGGTGCCTGGAGGACCAGCCCCTAATGAAAGCCCTTGGCACTGTCTCTAATGAACTGTCCTCATAAACAGCATTTCCACACAAGTTGTCACAACTCTTCATTGCAAAAAGCTATACTAAGTGAAAGCAGTCACAACAGACTACCTATTATATGGTTCCATTTATATTAAATGTCCAGAATAAGTCAATCTATACATCCACAAAGCAGATTACTGGCCGCCAACAGCTGGAGAGGTATAGAGTTGGGGGAGTTACGATAGCTAAAGGGCATGAGGTCTCTTTTTTTGGTGATGAAGATGTTCTAGAATCTATTTTGGTGATGACTGCACAACTCTGTGAGTACACTGAAAGTCACTGAATTGTACACTTTATATGGATGGTATTTGAATTAGGTGTCAATGAAGCTGTTATACAATTACAGTGGGTAATAAAATATATTGGTTCTTTAAAAAGTCTGTTGAAGAGTGACAGGAAAGACTCCATGGAACCAGTGAGGAAGTTGGTTCAATAAGCCAGGCAATTTGTACCAAAATAGTCCAATGTTCTTGGTCACGGCCAAGCAGTTCTATATGGTTCTGGGCACAGCAATTCTTGAACAACTGTTATCAGTAATTTTCTTTCTTTTAAAAAAAAATTGCGATATAACAGACATATAACAAACATATCAGTTTTCGATGCACACACTGATTTTGAATTATATAAATAGCCTTAAGCACTTACTAATATATATGAACCTAATAGTACCCCTGGCAGGAGAAATGACAATGAGTAAAACACACTCATTCTGTATTTGGAAAGGTAACGCTCATAATGAAATAACTACCAACACACGAAAGAACATGATACGTGCCAAAGCAAGGCTAAAATACAACTGCTAAGGATTTCAGAGGACATGTTGTTCGGCACACCATTATTGCCAGTACAGTCACTGTTGTCATATTCAGCCCAACATCACCAAGAATGATTACTGAGTGTCTAAGTACATGAGCAACTCTTAAGAGTCTATACAGAGAGTTAGGCGAAGTTCTTCCTTGAACCTAACACATCTTTATGATGGGACTACTAAGGAAATAGTACATTAATGTTATAAGTGTGTCATCTCTATTATAAATAATTATGAAATATTAGGTTATAAATGTAACATACATAAAACGGCAGGTTTTCGGATGCAAGTTATTCTAGAGGGGGGATTCGCCGAGTTCCCTTTTAATTTGAGGAATGCCTTGGCAAAATGGGTTTTTGTATGGAGTGATCTTGTACCGTGTGGAAACACGTTTCCCAAGCAGCTGCGAACTCCTAGTGGCCACACGAACTCATTACCATCTAGCTTTGAGAGCAACAGGCACAGAAAGGTTAAGTCTGACATCCCTGCGGGGCAACTACCTGACAAAGCTGAAGACTAGGGCAGTCTTCATCCTATTTAAATGTCCCTAAAACCAGGGGCGATCCTGAAGGGTGTGTGGGCGGATCGATGCCTATAAGCACTATGAGGGAACCTGAAGAGGTTTATGCTTCCAGATCCCCTTTCTTTCCTCCGAGGCCTTTGTTTGAAACATTTATTGACAAATAAAGACACTCTCTGGAGGGAAGGAGAAAAACTGTCAGCAACTAATATTACATTTAAATACTTTTCTGTCAGAAAAGTTTGTTGGTCTGATAAAAAACGAAAAAGAATCCCGACTAACAGCCTAGTTTCCTCAGCCACTTCTCCAGCTCTGACATAAACATTTTTTTAAAGCACCATTAACAAGCCATACATGGATTGAAAGCTAAAGCTACACACGGGAGAGCCGCTCCCCACCAGTCAGTAACGGAAAAAAGACGAAACAAAACAGAACATAACAAAACAAACAGATGAGGGGCAGAGGGATAAGGGACTAACCGCCTCGGAATTACCACGTCAGACCAGCGGCCTCACGACCGACGGTTTCAGACCAACCGCCTCACACTAACGGCCAACAGGTGGTGCGCGGACCCTAGCATGCTCACCGGCAGGGCGAGATAACCGATCAACACTTTTCAATCAGGCTTGAAACCACCAGAGAGGGCCAAAAATTCAGACTAGGTACCTTTTACCCTTGCTTTTTTTGCTATGGGGATTCCTCTTCTGCATCTTCGGACCCTAGAAGAGAGTAAACGCGTGCTAATCTCTGAGCACACACACGTAAACCCCCGTCCCCAAGATAATGGAAGCGGCTCGTACTGGAAGTGGCTCATACCGGAAGTGGCTGAACCACCAATCAAATGGCCTCTCTGGGCTCCATTTTGCCGTTAATAAAACCTGGATTAAAATAGTACCCATATCATACAGCTGCGTGAGAAATAAATGAGATAAGGCATGCAAAACACAGCACCGGGCAAATGTTCAGACCTGCAGAGTTAGAAACGCTGGGAGGGGGCCCAACTATCTGTTTCAATACGCTCTCCGGGTGATTCTGAGGCATGCCTGAAGTGTGAGTTTTTGCTTTATGAAGAACGCTGCCCACTCAAATAGCTAACCAAAATCTTTGTTATTATTTCAGATTCCATGACTCCATGCTTTCTGAATTATGTTTCCTGCCTGAACTTTCAAAACCGTTATTTGTTTCTTGAGCCCAACTCTGTAGCCCGTATCACCACGGATACGAAGAGAAAGAGAGAACCTGTCTTCAAGGTTTCAGTGTAGGTGATCCAAGAATAGGAAAAGTTGATTAAACCTAATGGTCACAGTATCATTGCATAAACTAAATTAGGGAGGCTAAATCTGAGGCTGAAAGATACTTGGTGGCACTGACAGGCAGACCAGTTTCATGAAGGCTGATAGTTCGGTTCAGTTCAACTTCATGTTGCCATTATTCATAATAATTACATTACAAACACAGGTTCCATTTTTATTAATAGCTCTTTCAAATCAAATACAAACTGAAAGCATAGTTAAAGTGTGATTTGTATGGCTACTCACAATTTTGTATGGAGGAGAAGATATTTGGATAGAATAAACAAGGCTAGAAAATGAATGATGGTCTTAGGGGGAAAAAAAGGTGACCAAAGCTTCTGGGTTTAACATATTTATGTTTGTCTCTTAGAGGATAACCTAAGTGCATACTACTTTACACATATCCACACACTAATGTAGCATGTTCCTTTTTTTTTTTTTTTTTTTGACTCTGAACATCCTTTCTTCCCCATCTGTCAGTACGGGACACTCTGAGAGCCTCAGCAGCTTAAGAGAAAGAAGAGGCAGTACCATATGACTGAGCCTCCTTGCATTTTCATTACTGGTTTATCATCCAAAAACTGCTCTTGTTAGCCTCCAGGATGACAAGGTTGGGGTACCATGGGACAGGGCTCTAATCATCAATAAGAGTTCTCTCTTTGTCGTTTGGAGGATTTGATAAGACATTTTTCCAGGCCCAGATCACAGATTTTCCCTTCTGGGCTTGGAGACACAGAGGGTTTTTTGTTTGTTTGTTTGTCCGTTTGTTTGTTTGTTTTGTTTTTTTAACCTTAGGGATATACATTCTTGTGCTTGGAGAATAAATAAACATTTCCTTTCTTTGCTTCTTATTCCATAGACATGAGCCAGACACAGGAGCTCCAACTTAAATATCAGAAGTTCCCCGTGACAAAAGATTGGTAAAGGAAAAACAAGTTCTATACTGTGGATTTTAGCCCATCGCTATTGACGAAAGCTCCCTTCTTGACCAAAATTAAATTTTAATAAAAGCTGTGTGTATTTAAGGTATATAACATAATGGTTTGATATAGTCAGGCTTATCTGAACCTTCTTCTCAATTAGGCCTCACCTTTGGCTTATAAAAACTCCAACTTTCGGTTTTTATGAGCTCAAGGCATGTCCTTAGAATGATGATCCCAGCCTCCTTAATATACCGGCCTGAGAAAGCTCAACATTGCCAAAAGAATTCCCTGTCTGTTTCAGCCAAAACCTGACCATGGGCCCCTGCCTCCCCTCCCTTTTCATAGAGCATTTACAGAACTTGTAATTGTAAATCCTTTCTCTGTCCCTCTGAGACATATCTTCTACAACCCAGAAATATCTGTTTCCAGGACCTGGGAGCCATCCCTTCGAAATGTAATCATCAAGAAAGACAGAGCCTCTGTTTCCCAATCTCTATGGAAGGATAGGAGTTCAACTTTGATAAGTGCCAGTTAGCAAACGCAGAGGCCCTGATCATGGTGATCAAACTCCGTTGGCCCCCAAAATGTCCCTCAATACTTTTCCTTTAGCACACCCCAGCATTTAAAGGGCTCCTGCCTTTTGTTGCACTGGAGTTGAGCTCTAGTTATCTAAAGTCTCTCCTCTACTGCAGTAGCCTGAATAAAATCTACCTTGCCACCTTTAACAGATGTCCAGCTCTGTTTCTCTTCGATGTCATGAACTAAAAAGATCAGAACTGGACAACAAGTTTAAGACATGAAATCCTAGAGGTAACAGGGAAAGTAACAAATGAAGTCAGACCAAGACTATGAAACCCTAGCGTTTAGGAGAGTCATCTCAACCGATCTTTTAAAACTTCAGATGCAGTTCTTCTCATGTAGGAGGTTAAAGTGGAGACATGTGAAAAAAATAAAAGGAGAGAACAAAATAATACTTGAGCGCCCTGCAAGTCATTTGGTTGTGGGCGAGTGGTTCCACACTGGGGATAAGCTAAAGGCACCCCAAAGTGTAATAGATGACCTTCTAAAGAATACCGTACCAAGAAACCCAGCACTGGCGATAGTGGAGAATAATAAAGAGGGGCTTGAGGAGCCTCTGAAAGGCTGACCCTGTCCCAAGACTATTGGCTTTTATTCTGGGCTAATAATGTTTCATGATGAAGGTTAGAGCTTGTTGGACCAGTTAGGCACCCAGGATCCTAAGGACACCCAACTTTGTGCTGTTATTGTCAGCTATAGAAAGAAACAGCAATGTCATGAAGTAGAAGTCCTAGTGCTAGCTGGTGGTCAAGGCTTTAGGAGAGTATGGGGAGTTGAGGAAAGAACGAACATCTTATGTCAGACTGGAAGGATTATCATAGCATCCAAATGCACGAGAAAAGAATTATTTCAAGTTCTTATGAAATAACCTACTCCAATATTGCACAAGTCTTCTGAACTTCTTTTTGACTAAAAGTGTCTTAATGGCGAGATAAAACCACAGAAGCTGCTAAGGAAGTCTCCAACTCTCTATTTTCATACCTTCATTCAGGATACCCAGAAAGGACTTTGATTAACTCTGTCTCTAACTCTGAACCTTCAGGGGGGAAACCAAAGAAAATTAAGCTAAGATGTGAAAATCAACACTGCTCTGTGAAAAATAGACTCTACTGGTAACGAGTATGATTAGATTGTTCTGGAAGTCCAGCAAGAAGAAGAAAGAGAAAGGAGGTTTCAAGGTGTGAACTGGACAAAACATGAAAGGATTATGTGTACCCTTCTAGAGAGAACAGAAGGTTGTCATACAGAAGGCAGTTTGAGGTGGTTTTCATATGAAGAGATGTTGAGTTTGCCAGCCTGCTACACTTTTGCTGCAGTTGCTATGGTTTCAGGCATTGTGACCCAACAAACTCTGGTGTCATGTCCCAGGGTCATAAGCAGCAGGAAAGGCTTTGGCCCTTCAGTCTTGTCCAACTGCTGACAAGGGCAGCAGCCAGCTGCGGGTACCCGAGAACTTGACACTGCCCAGATCCATCTAAAGGGACACATCTCCTTTCTTGGTGGCACATTTTCAGCCAAAAGAACTTCATTATCAAGGTAATGAGTTTATATATTTTGTTGTTGTTGTTGTTGTTGTTGTTGTTGTTTTTTACAGTTCTTTAGAATCTGGACACGAGAGACCTCTTTGCCTCCCTCTCTTTGTTTCTAGGCTAGTGATCTCTAGTTCTGGGAAAAAAGAAACCCCCTCTTTTGAGGGTATGGGAAGCCTTTTCCTAAATGTTTGGGAGACCCTCAAAGATCTTGGAGGGTTGGGGGGGTCATAAAGGGTAGGCATGTAATACTATCCGGTGAAAGGATAGCTGAGTATAGGAGGGAGAGAGGGAGAGAAAAATGGAAGAAGGTAAAGGGAGGAAGGGAGGGGGAAAAAGAGGGGAAGAGGAGAAGGGAGCTAGAGGTTAAAGGGGTCTAAATTTTGAAGGAAGTTGGAGGAGAGGAATTCAATAGCCCTCTACCATTTGGCAAAAAGTTTCTCTTGTTAGTTAAAAAACAAAGTCAAATCCAAGTACGAGGTACCAAAACAATTCTACTGAACCCATAACTGTGTCTTCCTGTACATGGGTCTAAGGTCTTACATAACAAACATTATTTAGGGCTTTTTCCACTTTCTTTTTACTTTTAATTCCAGGCTGGGGTGGGAGGTGGTGGGGAGTGGTAAGAGAAGTTGGCAGAGATGATTATTCTTTCAAAAATAAAATTAAATATGGTTCTATGGGATCGGGGCCTGGTTTTTATAGCTATTAGACCGAGTTTTCTCAGTGTTCAGAACCTTGTTCTATTGTGGGATCTCATATGTTGTTTTAATTAAAAAGGTTATTTTTTCACTCTACTAGTGTTGGCCTTAGTCTTTTCCAATGGCTCTATGTGGTAAGTGTTACAGCTGTTTATCCCATTTCACTCCTTATATCATGAGAAAGGCTCTGGTTGAACTGGGGTTAACTAAAATTCAATTAAGGGGGATGAGGTATGCTTGATTCCTTGAAGGTGCTTAAGAATGGCAAAGGAAGTAGAGGCAGGTGAGATTTAGTGGAGTTTAGTAGAAATAAGTCTCTAAAGTTAATCTCCACGTTCTCTAAACTTCCTTTTAAATTTGCTTCCCAACGAAGTATGCTAAAATGATCCTGATAATTTCAGAGAATCCCTTTCCCACTACTCACCCCACCAGTTTCTAGCCTAACCCAATATGAACTACATAGCTGAGTTCCAGGGCCTTCTTATCCAAACTGAGCCAGTTTCTAAAAACCATATATAAGCCTTTCAGATTCCTTTTCTTTTGTCTTTCCAGAGGCCTGATAATATTGAGTGGTTACACAGCGCCAGGGGTGTGTGCAAGGTCAAGCTCCATAGCCCAAAAGGACAGCAAGAACAGGAACGGAAAGTGGTAAGATACTAAATTACTCCTACTAAGGGGTGGAAAGGATTGCTTTATGGATACAGATATCCTGGAACCCAGAATAGACTAATGGAGGGTGAGTGTCGTTTCTCTAAGATATCAAGTTCAGTAAAGTTTGTGGGCTGGGGGGTGGGGATTGGGGTGGGGGCGGGGCGCAGTATGCTTATACATCACAGAGGGACACGTGAAGGGAGGGGGAGAATGAAGAGTAGCTGGGGAGGGGGGTGGGGGGAGCCTCAGGGGAGGGAGGAGTGGTGGTTGCCTAGTTTTACCAGCCTAATGGAATCATAATAATATCAGCTAGCTACAAGTAAGTTGCACTCAAGTGGGACTCCCACAGGAGGGCAAAATGTGTAATACTTCACATTTTTTATCACGTTCAAATGCCATTCGTACTGTTATGTATTTAATGCTTTTTTAATTGACTGACATTTAAAAATTACCATCAACCTAAGCAATATTATCCATAATGTCACAGGTTTTATGTTTTAGTATGTATTTTTCCTACTAAACAACAAAAAAGTACATATATTAAACACAGAAATGTTTATCCATGTATCACTTAAAGTTTTCTATAACATCAGTAGCAAAAACACCACTTTTGGGGAACGCTACGGTAGTTGAAAGTGCTCTAACTGAAAGCCAGGGAATTGGTTTCTTTTTTTTTTTTTAATGTTTATTTATTTATTTATTTATAATTTTATTTTTTGGTTATTCAATTACAGTTGTCCCATTTCCCCCCATTGCTCCTCCCTCCCAGCCCATCCCTTCTCCCACAGTTATATCCCTCCTCGTTGTCAATGTCCATGAGTCATTCATATACATTCCTTGACTAGACCCTTCCCTTACTTATCCCCCTTCTCCCGCTCCCCCCTCCCCCCTACTGACTACTATTCTAGTCTTTGCCTATTTAGTTCGTTTGTTTGTGTTGCTCTTTAGTTTCCTGAATTGAGTTCTAATGTAAGTTTCAGCTTTGAGTTTGTGTCAGTTGGGCAAGGCACCTTTCTTCTTACTTTTTTCAGTAAATGTAGGTATTGTAATTTGGGCATCTCTGACAGGTAGGTATTCTTATCTAGGAAATACAATAATGATAAGATTCTCTCTGCCTAATAGCATTTATTGAGTACTTACTATGTACAGGTACTCTGCTGAAAGCTTTGTATTCACTCTCAATCAATCCTCACAAGAACCCCTATGCGGTAGGTGCTTTATCGTCTCAAAGAGAAACCGCAGTCTTTTCTCTAGAATTTTCCTCAATACGCTGTCCTAATTTGGTGCAGATATGCTTTGTCGATGTGTCCACCCTGAAAGTGGAAGATAAAGGTTCCAAGGTGAGTATTCTCTGCTCCCCTCAGAGTTGGAATGAGTGAGAAACTGCTGAAAGAGTTATCAGTGGCAGCATAATAAAAGGGAAAGTCTGTGCCAGAGGGTGGAAGGATGGAGGAGATTCAGGTGGGCAGCCATCATTTTTGAAAACCCCAAACCCCCGGTTGAGAATATACTGTCACTCTTGATGCCAAATCTCATTCTAGAAGGAACTTAATTTGCTGGTAGGCCTGAAAGAATTACAGCATGGAAGGTAGCATGTCAGAGCAGTGAGAAAACTGTCCAAAAGTTTGACGATTCATGAAATATGATTCCTAAGATTTATGGATTTGTGAATGCCTCTGGAGGGGTAGTAATTTGTGAGGAGAACAATATCTCATTCTTCAAACATTAGCTAGCATCACAAGCCTACTTATCCTTCTCCATTGAAAGGAAAAGATAAGAGATATGACATTCATGTTTTGGAGAGGGCAGCTTGGAGAAGTCTCAAAAAGCAGTTATTCATAAGAATCTCACCACTTCATCCCATAGGATGCTGGTGGTTCCTGTTCCGGAGGTGACCTAACGCAACACCATCTGAAAGAGACAGAAATTATTATAATCAAGGCTACTGAGAGGCAAAACCAGTCTAAGGTATGCTTAGCTTCCGAGTCCACCCTTTCTAATTCCCAGAGTCCAGTGCTGACACCGAAGACTCTGGTTCACAAAAGGTAAGAGAAATATTTCCAAACAAGGCCCTACATTTGGCTACTATGATATTCCAGAGTTCACAGGCCTAAGTTCAAAGTCAGGTAAGTTTAATGTCCAGGTATCTAACAATGGCACTAATCACAGAGGTTCAGAATGCCCTTCCCTGATTGCAGGTCCCTACTCCAAACAGAATCTTGCTACCCTTATCCTAACAAAGATGTGGAATGAAAGCATGATCTTTTTCAGTGCTTTCTGTTGTCTTCTAATGGGCTTGTGTGCTCCACATTGCCCAGTGTCCAAAAAAAAAAAATAATAAAAATAAAAAAAGAACAAACATATATGGAACAGAGAGAATCCACAATGACCAAGAACTGTAGTGGCTTGTTCCCCAAACCTGTTGCCTAAGAGATTACAGACTGTTAGGTAGCGTAAAGTTAGAAGCAATTCGATTTGGATACCACTGTCACATGCAAGTCCTTTTGTTTTTCTGTAACTACCTAAATTATATCTGTTGGGCTCCTGGCCCATGACAAGTCACCTTCACAGTCCTACAAACCTGGAGTAGTTGATATTGAAATAGGATATTTGGTTTTATCTCAAAGGAGTCAATTTTTTTTTTTTTGTTCTGCATCTCTATGCTTATCTTATAACCAGGAACAACATTTCTGGCCTCAGACACATTTGGAGTGATGAGAGTGGCTCCTAAGGAAGAAAAAAAGTTTAAAAATATTCTTCAAAGAGTTTTGGGTTTAGTTGGAAGGAGGACTCCATTTTGAAGTCTTCAGAAAGGGATAAATTATACCTAATGTTTATTCTTAAAAGTGCAGCACATATTTCCTACACATAATGCAGGTGTCCTTGATTGTAACCTAAACCCATTTTCAAAATGTTGAACTTATCATGACCTCAAACTTCTAGGGATTCAGTAGAAAGTAAGGAGATGAAGCAATGGAAGGGGTAAAGAGGACGATGGTACTTAGCAAGGAGTGGAAGACATGTATAATACATATACACATATCTAGACATGAGCATATGCACATAATTTACACTGACACACAGCAATATATACAAAATAATTTATACGAGCAGTGACACACACATCCCTGGCTACGTGTCTACATATGACACTGATGAACACACACAAGCATTGAAACAACACATGTGTGTGTATATTCATAAACAATGACTCACCTACACAAAGGTATAGAGTCAGCTGCATTGACATACCCACATGTGACACATCAACATCTATATATGCATCCATGCACACTATGCATAAACATGCACACTACACATAAACATACACACATGAGCCTCGATCAAAACACAGTGACTGTACAAGTTCAGGTGATAGGCATGCACTCTTACACAGGGTGGGGCAAAAGTAGGTTTACAGTTATGAGTATGTGAAACGGTTTATTCTTGAATTATTACTTATTATTTTCCATACATACAACTGCAAACCTACTTTTCGCCCCACTCTGTAAATATACCTCATGTTGATACGCACACATACAAACTTAAGCAAAGTGACACTAACAACATTTGAATGCACTGATACATACCTTGACACAAATACAATGACATCCCCACTCACGTATTCACACAAGTACTCAAATACCCAGGGTGTGTGCAACACTGACACACATTCTCAATCATTCACGTAGCATATAAATATAACATAAACTGATACCCAATTTATTGACATACACAGTCATTATATTAGCACCGATCCACATTGAACATAAACATTTATTGATGTATTATCTATTATCTATTAATTACTATATATGTTAACATGTGAATTTATTCTTTTTTTATTCTTTTTTTTTTAAATAAATAAAAGATTAATTAGTTATTTTAACAATAGGAAATAACAATCCCTCCCTCTCAGACATTAAGACCCTTTATAATCTTATAAAGGACAATGGGCGAAGGTCTCAAGCTCCTCTAGCTGCTTCAAGCTGGACATGGTTGTCGTTCGTCCTACCTACCCTTGGTCCAGACATCCCTAATAAGAGTGGGGGTGTGGAGGGGAGGGTTGCCTTCCCACATGGGGAAGGATCGTGCAGACTCCAGGTCAGTTGGCTGTCCCCAGACAACGGCGTGCTTGGTTTAACAGGCTGGCATCCTTGTTGTATTCTGGGGGCAACAGATTTGGCAAAAGGGTTTAAAGACATCTTCAATCCATAACCACTAGATGACAAAAGGCAGGGATTAATTTTTCAATGTTCCACATTAGGGAAAAGAAACGGGCTTCTTTGGAGGAAGGTGTGCCAGGCGCATCTCACCTGTCCAAAACCCTTTTGCCCATTCTACTTAGTTTGGGCTGAGGGAAATAGTTTAGCTTTCCCCATTCTTAGACCTCTGGGCCCTTTCGGTCCAAGCCATTAGGATAGAACAGAGAAACCAGTTTTAAAGTGAAGCCCACAAACCACCCCATTCTTCACCAACCCAGCCACTTAGTTCAGCCAAACCGTTGAGTCTCAGGAGGCCGCGCTGCAGACAGGATTAATACACATATAGGTATAGCTCCATGATACATTCTATTAGATTTGTATTATGAACAAACATGCAGATCACTCAAATCGACACTTGTCATTTACATATTCAGACACACTGACATACACATTCATTTTTACATTCACACAGTGTACAAAATGTACACGCTATCATGCACACGTTGGCCCGTACAGGAAACATATAAAATCGGTATTGATGTCAACACATTGTTACACAGGCTTACACACAGGCAGGCATACATGTGCACTGACATGTGCACATGGACACACACGCTAACAACACAGACTGAACATTCTCACATCTACTGAGATGTCCCCACTTATGAATTGCTATACTGTTATTCACACACACACACACATGACAGACACATTGATACATTTTTGACACATGTTGAGATAAGCACACGTGCTCATGTGAAATTGACACGCTACCACTTGTGCTCAAAGGAATATAATTATGTATTATGTTTCCATGCAAATCCTAAAGGCTAAACCCCTAATGTGTGCAGTTTAGAAAGATATGTCTTCTAAATAAAATAAGGGGGGAAAGTAGCCTCCCCAAACTCTTAGGTGTTCTTTTTTTTCTTTTTTTTTAGATGGACGGATCTATATGCCTTTTCACACAAGCTCCCTCTGATCCTATAACTGTTGTAAATTGGCTTCTAAATGATATCCAGAAGTATGCCTTGGGTTTCGAACATGCACTAAGTCCCTCAGCCTCTAGCTGCAAACATAAAATAGGAGATGAAAATGAACATCACAAATTACCCTCTGCAAACTGCTACAGCATCTATGATGATAAACTGAATATCGATTACATGGCCAATAGACCTCAAAGCCCACATGTAGACATGACTGCAGCCAAGAATACCAACAAAAATCAGAGTCCTTCCACCTCTCCAGCAAAATCTTCTAGCACTAACAGGGCAGTAATCTCTCCTGAGGGAGAATGTCCCATGGATGACCTTTCCTTCACCATCATCCGGCTATCTAATCTGGTAATGGAGATGCCTTGTAATGAAATCAAGAAGTTGGAAAATGGAAGCAAATGCTTTCGTCATTCAATCTATCCACCCTCTGGGAACAAAGGGAAAAACACTCCCCGCAGCGCTGTGAGCAAGATCGTTTCTGACATGGCCCATGATGCTGAGGAAATATCCTATGTGGAAAGGTGGGGCACTGGAGAAGAGGGCAGGGAAGGTGGCAGGAAAAAGTTTATGTATAGTGAATTATCCAACAAGAACAAGGGGGTAGACAAAGAGATGTGCCAACAAGAGAGCAAAGATTTTTCACACTCTATCAGTAAAGGACTCACGGTTTATGCAAATCAGGTGGCATCTGACCTGATGGTCTCCATTTTGAAGACCTTGAAAGTGCATGCTCCTGGGAAGCCAATTCCCGCTTGTGTGGTCCTGAAGAGGGTGTTGTTAAAACACACCCAGGAAGTTGTCTCTGATTTGATTGATTCCTGCTTGAAGAACCTGCATAATATCACTGCGGCCCTGATGACTGACTGCGACTTTATCTCAGCTGTCAAGAAGAGTCTGTTCAACCACGGAAAACAAAATGCTACACATATAATGGAGGCCATGCTGAAGCGCCTGGCTACTGTTCTGCTTGGAGAGAAGGAGTCTAAATCACAGCCTCTGTTGTACGCATCCTTGAAGGCCGGCTCCCACAGTCTCAAATACGAGAACCAAAGTCAAAACCAAAGTCTTGAATTCTCCACCATGAAAACTGAATTGAAGGGGAAGGACAAATGCAAAATAAAACCAGAGGAGTGCAAGTCATTGATTAGCGCTGAAAGAGTTGGTGAACACATCCTCAAGGAGAGCCTGTCCATGTGGAACCAAAAACAACGAAACCAAGGCGAGATGGCTGGCAAAGCATGCGTGAGTAAGGAAGAAAAAAGAGAGAAGATCAGCCCTTCCACAGAGTCACTGGCGAAGGACTTGATTGTCTCTGCCCCTATGCTGATTCAGTACCACCTGACCCAGCAGGCGGAGGCCAAAGATGCACTTGAAGATGACTATCCTGGTTCCACCATAGGCCATAGGACTCAGAGTGCCCAATTTGAAAAGAACGCAAGTGACCAAAGTGCCAAGGCACTTTCAGTGAAACATCTAGAATCTTGTGGAGCTCCTGGGCCATCTACCTCTGTAAAGGAGACTCAACAACAGGCGGAGTGCCAAAAGTCCGATATGTCAAACATCATTCTATCACTGATTCAGAAACTGCTCAGTGAGACCTCCTTCAACAGTGAAGAGCAATCTGAAGGGGAGAGCAAGCCTTCTGAGCCCAGGCCAAACAAAGCAACTTCAATGTCCAAGAGAGGGGAAAAACAATTCCAGGAGAATTTAGACCTTGATTTTGCCAGCGGGATGATGCAAATGAACTGGCAATTCATCAATCAACTGGTAGAACCTGTGAGGAAGCTGTGCCTTATCATGGCTAGGTATCACAACAACAGGGAAGCCCTGGCCGAATTGGAAGAACAAGCAGCCTTGGTACACAACCCAAGTTTCCAAGTTGGTGGCCCCAGATGCAGTCACAGTAGTGCAATGTCACAGAACTATCGAGAGTTTTCTGGGCCGGAAGTCATCATCAATAATTGGTGCTCAACAAGTAGCTTGCAGAAACAGCTCCAGGCTGTCCTGCAGTGGATTGCAGCCTCCCAATTTAAGGTGCCTGTGCTCTGTTTCGTGAGAGATGATGATGGACAACTGGAGAAGGTAAGCAATGGCAAAGCACAAGAAGAAAGATGGTTAGACTGGGCTGGGGAAGGGAGGCAAAACTGTACTTAGGGCTCACGAGCAGTCCAAATTTTTCTCAAGTATGCTCTTTACTATGTGCTTTATGAATTACTTTATCCTCATAAAAAGACACAAAAGCAATGAACCATTAATTGAGGCTGTAGCACCTCGGGGTCTGCACATTTCAGCCAAGAGGAGGCGAGAAAGATTAGCTTTTTTTTTTTTTTTTTTTTAAATTCAGTGACCCTTTAAACAAACTACTTGGTAAAATATGTTTTAGGAAGGTGGGGGAGATGGCCACCCCTAACCTTGACCTAGCAATCAGCACAGACTAACCAAAAGACCCAGGCCTTGGAGAGAAGTATTTAGTAAAGACAACTGATTCCAGGTTTTGTTTTTTGATGCTCAAAATGAAGTTATGTTTTTCATTTTGATCTATGACATTAGAGGAGGGTCAAGGAAAAAGGAGAGGGAAGGCAGTCCTGGATCAGCGAAAGCTTTTACTCTAATCTTAGTCATGGGCGGAAAGGTGGGTGAGGGGGGTAGTTCACTTTATCCACCTGAGACCTTTCTTCAAAAGTATCACATGACTCAAGCTATCTCTGCTCCCTCCACAGCTTCCAGAAGTTTCAGCTAAGGCAGCAGAGAAGGGGTACAGTGTTGGAGATCTCCTTCGAGAAGTAATGAGGTTTGCCAAGGAACGACAACTGGATGAAGCCATGGACAACATGGCTAGAAAACAACTGCTGGACTGGCTGCTCACTAACTTGTAAACTAACAGTCCCTTCAACAACTCTGTAGCTAGTCACCCCATCCCCACAGCAGCATTCCATGCCATCTGGGCGCCCCTTCATTAGGCAAGTTGAACAACACACTACACGACTGTCTTTCCCAATACGTCTGAGCAGTTGGACTATGCAAGTACAAGGTGTTAAATAAGCTAGGCAACAACATGAATTTAAAAATTAAAAAAAAAAGTCGTTGTGTTCTTTTTTTTAAAATATACGTTCTATTGTTAACTTTTTTATTATTATTTAGATTTTATTTATTTATTTATTTCCAGAGTGAGGGGAGCGGAGGGAGAAAGAGAGGGAAACATCAATGTGTGGTTGCCTCTCACGAGCTCCCAACTGGGACCTTGACCTGCAACCCAGGCATGTGCCCTGACTGGGAATTGAACCAGCGACACATGGCTCGCAGGCCGATGCTCAATCCACTGAGCCACAGCAGCCAGGGCTAGAAAAAAAAAGTCGTGTTTCTTAATCAGATATATCTGAGGCAAAAGAGGGGAGTGGGTCTAAATCCAAGGATTAGTGATACAGTGTTGGGCTTGGGTCTATATCTGACCTTAGGTAATTTTCTGAGCACCCAAGACATAAAGATATAACTCATGTCCAAATCTCTAAGTAATATGGTTTGTCCATTATGATCCAGAGGTTTGCCACCTGTGGACCCCCTGTTTCTGCCACATTACACATATAACTTGATAATCTCCCCTCTAATCCCGAGGGTACGGTTTTCTCGGTCTTTGTCAGGAATTTGCAGATGGACTACTGTGCTGCAGGAGCTCAGCTCCAGGCAGGTTAACTTTGGATTAAGTGAGACCAAAAAGTGACAGTGGAGTGTTTGAGAGGGAATTCATTCCAAGTTTATTTATTTATTTTTAAGTATATTTTATTAATTATATTGTTACAATAGCTCCAATTTTCCCCCTTTGCTCCCCTCTACCCAGCAGCACCCCTCCCCCAGCAACCCCCCCAACCCAGTCCATGCCAATGGGTCGTACATACAAGTTCTGGCTTCATCCTTTCCTATATTGTTCTTTTTTAAAATTAATTAATTAATCAATTAACTAATTATTCTAACAATAAAAAATAACAATCCCCCCTCTCAGACTTAAGACCCTTTATAATCTTATAAAGGACAATGGGTGACGGTCTGGAGCTCCTCTAGCTGCTTCTGGACATGGCCGTCGGCCTACCTACCCTTGGGTCCAGACATCGCTAATAAGAATGGGGGTGTGGAGGGGAGGGTGGTCTTTTCACATGGGGAAGGGTCTTGCAGACTCCAGGTCCGTTGGTTGTCCCCGGACAATGGCGTGCTTGGTTTAACGGGCTGGCATCCTTGTTGTATTCTCGGGACAACAGTTTTGGCAACAGGGTTAAAAGACATCATTCAATCCATAACCACTAGATGACAAAAGGCAGGTATTAATTTTTCAATGTCCCACATTAGAGGAACAAAAGGGTTTCTTTGGAGGAAGGTGCCAAGTTGATTTTTTTAATTAAGTATATTTTATTGATTATGCTGTTACAGTTGTCCCAATTTCTTTTCTCTTTGCTCCCCTCCACCCAGTATCCTTCTTCCTTCCAGCAGTCCCACCCCCCTTAGTTCATGTCCATTGGTTGTGCATACCAGTTCTTCAGCTTCACCCTTTCCTATATTATTCTTAATGTCCCCCTGCCTATTTTGTACCTACTAATTATGCTCCTTAATCCCTGCACTACTTCTCCTCCTTCCCCTTCCCAGCCGATAACCCTCCAAATGATCCCTATGCCTATGATTCTGTTCCTATTCTGGTTGCCTGTTTACTTTTATTGGTTTGTTTTTATTTTTTAGGTTCTGTTGTTGATAGTTGTGACTTTGTTGTCATTTTAATGTTCATAGTTTTGACCCTCTTTCTCTTAAATAAGTGCCTTTAACGTTTCATATAATAAGGGCTTGGTGATGATGAACTCCTTTAACTTCACATTGTCTGGGGAGCACTTTATCTGCCCTTCCATTCTAAATGATAGCTTTCCTGGATAGAGTAATCTTGGTTGTAAATCCTTGTTTTTCATCACTTTGAATACTTCTTACCAGTCCCTTCTTGCCTGCAAAGTTTCTTTTGAGAAATCAGCTGATAGTCTTACAGGCACCCCTTTGTAGGTAACTCTGCTTTTCTCTTGCTGCTTTGAAGATTCTCTATCTTTGACCTTGGGCATTTTAATCGTGATGTGTCTTGGTGTGGTCCTCTTTGGGTCTAGTTTGTTTGGGACTCTGTGCTTCCTGGACGTGTATGTCTCTTCCCTTTGCCAAAGTTGGCATTATTTATTTATTTATTTTTACATAAGGTTCAATTTCTTGCTCTTCCTCTTCTCTTTCTGGCACTCCTATGATTCAGATGACGGCACGTTTCAAGTTGTCCCAGAGGTTCCTAAGCCTGTCCTCATTCTTTTTTTTCAATTCTTGTTTCCTCCTTCTACAATGGTTGACTGTTTATTTCTTCCTTATGTCCCAAGTCATTGATTTGAACCCAGACTTCCTTCCCTTTACTATTGGTTTTGTGTGGATTGTCCTTGGTTTCACTTAACTTAGCCTTCACTTGTTCCCTTCTGCATTTGCCACACTCCAGCATATCTGTCACATCTGTGAGCATCTTTATCACCAGTGGTTTGAACTCTCAGTCTGTTAGGTTGCCTATCTCCTCATCGCTTAGTTCTTCCACTGGAACCTTGATCCGTTCTCTCTTTTGGGCCATACTTCTCTGTCTCATTAACTTGAGAGGCTTCTGTGTTTGCCTCTGTGTTAGTAGAGCTGTCACAACTGCTACATTGTGAGGGGCAGAGCCTTAGGTCTTCGTTAGTATGGGGCGACCCATTTGGCCACGTTGTGGTGCCATATGAGGGAGAGGAGTCTGAGAGGGAACAAAGCTGCTTGCTCAACCCTCGCCCCTTTTCCAGGCACTTCTCCCACTTCCTGTGTGGAACTGGCTGTCTCTAGCTATTTCTCTGGCTGTGGTTCCCAGAATGGGTGGGTTTGTGGCATTCTAGGACTCTGAGGGCCTCTAAACAAAGGAACTCTGCTGAGAGACCAGCAGCTTCTACCCATGCCCCAACCCCCACTGGCTTTCAGTCACGAGCAATGGGTTTTATTTTCCCTGGTGCTGGAACTGTGAGCTGCACTGTCTGGTCTGGTGCTGAGAGCTCTCCCCAGGTGTTCCTCCCTACTTTTTTTAAAGGTGTGACTGCGTTTTCCACTGGTCTGCCACTGCCGATGCCACAGCTGCCACTGCCACCTCACTGCTTCCTCTCTGCCCCGGCTCCATCCCTCCTGCCTCTCTGGATGAGTTTTTCTTCTTTAAATCTGTGTTTGTTGAACTTCCATGCAGCTCGACTTTCTGGAACTTCTGGGTGTCTCCAGTTTTGAGGTAGTTGTATTCCTTTTCAGTTGTGGAAGGAGATGCAGTGTGTCTACCTATGTCTCCATTTTGGCCAGAAGTCCCAAGTTTATTCTTGTGGCAGCAGGTGAGACAGGAACAAAGGATCCACGCTCTCCATGGTAAGCCGGTGGCAATTCTGCTTGGCGTCTCTGTGCTGACACTGCATGCCAAGGCATTTGCCACCTCAGCAAAGGGTGTATGCCCAGTCCATGTACACATTGCTACAGACTGACCCTAAGGGTGATTTTAAAAACAGGTTTTAGTGGTACTAACAAGGGTAGGTCTTGCTCGTCCGGTAGGCTGCATGCTAAAGAGATATCTTGAGATAACACAATAGCAGGTATCAGGTCCCTCCCTGGTTTTGTATACCACACCTTTACTCCCCTCCCCAGGGTAGTTTCTGTTGGGTCTGAATAACTACTACAGTGCAGTTTGTAGGACCAAATCCCTTATTCTCGCTGTGAACACTTCTTCATCCAGGCCATGAGTTTTCAAATTACAGTATAAATAGCATCCTTCAGTCCCAGTTCTCCTAATAGCTGCTGTAACCCAGTATACAACTGCCACCTGCTGGACGTAGATGGAAGATCTCCTGGGTTCGGCCACGTAATGCGATCAGCTGCCTTGATCCAATCTAACAGGGAATGATTGCCTGGAGTCTCGTGTGCATTCTGCAGCTGCTGCCTCAGCACTGGGTGCGTGGGGTTGGATACAAGCTTACCTATTCCCTGGCCAGGAAGTAAAATGCCACCCGCCCCTACATCCCATAATCTTAGCAACCAAGCCGCCAAAGATTCTGACGCCTTTTGCCAGAAGCAGCTCCCCAAATCCACCAGCTCTGCTTGCAAGTACGGATGCACTGTGGAGTGCTCTGTGACTGGCAGAGGGGGCTGGCTTGACCCTCAGTCATTCAAGGACACTTAGTCTTAATCTTCTGCATTACCACCACCGCCACCCCAGGCATGGCTGAAATGGGTGAGGTCTAGCCCTCCCCAACATCCTCCTCCTCATCCTCATCCTCCGAGGAGTCTATGACCTGTACCTCTGATCCTGTCACAAAACCAGTCCTGATCCAGGCCCTCAGGGTGGCCACTTCCACCTCTAATAGCTCCCATGTTTTCTCCCAGGCAGCCCTCAATTCCTGCTCCTGAGACAGGTCCTCTTTCAACTCTCGGACCTGGGCTTCCAATTCAAGCAACTCCCTGAATGCTTTATGCAGAACAGAGAAATAGCCAGCCTACAGCACCAGCCCCTACCCAGGCACTTTTCTTCCCTAGAGAGCCCCCTATCTTCAGCAGAGCCTCTTCTCTCACCTCAGGAGTCACTTCTACCCTCTCCCAATCTTGCAGGGGCACCGAAGCCTCCAACACGGTCACCACCATGAACCACATATCCATGCAGGCCAACCCGATAGCCCACCCTGAGTGGCCGTGCCCCGTGGCTGACCCCTGCTCCATAGCTTTCGTTTGTGGCAAGTCCTGCTGACTGTACCAAGTGCCGCAGGAGCTCAGCTCCAGGCAGGTTAACTTTGGATTCAGTGAGACTGCAAAATGACAGTGGGGCATTGCAGAAGGAATTCACACCAACTTTATTCTCGTGGCGGCAGGCAAGACAGTAACAAATTATCCATACTGCCTGGACAACAGGGACTCATATATATAAGAAATTAAACAGAATTAGCACAGGGCCAACAAGAACTGTGAGATAGTGTGGCACCTGCATACTAAGGCACTCTTTTATGTAAGGATAAGCTGGAGAAATACATGGGTGTTGAGGCAGGGTTCTTGACTACAGTCATCATGACAGGACAGCTAGCTTAGACAAAAAAAAATTGATAGGTATATTACTCAAGGACATTGTGACCACTTGCCGCATGCACGCGCGCGCTCGCGCACGCCCACACACACACACACACACACACACACTCCATATCAACTGCATGTGGCTATTTAGTACTTACTATTTAGCCATGGCTATTTAGTATTTACTGACTGAACTACAATGTGTTCTGATCCTCCCCCCTGTGTGAATAAAGTTTCCTTATAAGTCATTTCCTTCAATTGATGAGATTTCCTTGTCTTCTACCAGTCTGAAAGGAAATTTTTCTGAGAATAAACTACAGAATGGTAAATTCCTCATAGCCATGCCATGCGAATTCCATTGAGACTAGCACTAAGTTCCTAGATTTGTTGTATGCTTCTCAGAAGTCAATTATAATGCTAGAATTCATTGCAGATCAGATGAGATCAAGATAGTGGTTTCGACCCTGTGGTCCTCTACTAGCTAGTTTGCTGTGGCATACCTTAGCACCTTTGAGGTGCGAGTGGCTTTGTAGAACAAGCACAAGATGTGGCATCCTTCTGAATTCAAAAGTCAAAGCTTTTGCCTCTTACTAGCTACGTGGCCTTACAGAGTCACCTAGACTGTAAGCCTGTTTCTTCACGTGTAAAATGTAGCCAGAAATTACCCTCACTGTTTAAGCTGGAGGAATGGATGTGATGCTTTGCACAAGGTGAATCTTATAAATGTGGCTATGTGAAGGAAGCTGTATGTCTCAAAGCCCATCCTAACACATTTGCAAGTGTTCTTGATATATTTTAAAATAAAAACAAAATTCTCTGACAATGTAACCTAGAGAGACACTTTACGGGGTGAGGGGTGGGGGATAAGAGTCATGGAGGCAAACTTTACCTTCACAGTGCCTGGACCTGTCAGAAGGAAAGGCAGGCCCCTTTAAAGCAGAACCTTTAAAGCTCCGCAACTCAAATGAAAGCTAGTCAAATCTTTTGCAGTCCCATCCCACCCCATGAACAGCTTTGGAGTTGAGCCACTACAGATCCTTGTCTCTGTCCTTAGGAAAATCCTTAATAAACAAGTTACAGGGCCAGGGCTGCATTTCTGATGACTCAGATCTCCCTGAGCATAACTGGGGCCCATAGTAGTTTACTTCCTTGATTAACTTGGCTCTTGACTTGCTCCTGATTTTTATTATGAGGCAGCCTTAGGGATTCCTGGGACTGTGGAGATACAGCACAGGAAGTTATAAGTGCTGTTAAGTGGAAGGCATTGGGGTAAGATTCTCCTTGAGGGCTTTTTTACTTCTGATATTTCAGGATTATAAGAGTTTCTTTTCCATATTTTCTCAGGGAAACCTGTGTAGATGAGGTAAGATCAGGGTGAGGAAACTTAATTTTTGCCAGAACTAATTGACAAACTCCAAGAGAGAAAAGAATGCTTTGGGCCTCAAAGGGCCCTGGCAAGTGTCTGGAACAGCTCTGCAGTCTTGAGGTTTATCCCTGGAGGGTGGGACCCTGGCCTTTCACCTCTATAAATTGAGAAGTGCTCCCCGGCACCATATTAGCAATGCGGCCTTCCTCAGTGCCAACAGTTGGAAATGGGCAAAGATTTCTGCTGAGCCGCGAACCCAACGTGTAAAAAGGGAAGACAGGAGAAGAAGGAGGGGAAAATCACAATTATCTCCTGATAGGTGGTGTAATTAATTGGTTTGCTATCTCTAACAGTTTTAGTCTATCTGAGCATCAGGCATCCATTTTAAAAGGAAGTTGTGAGCATAACTCATCTAGAAGGTTACTGCAGGTCTAGGGCTGTGTTGAGGTGAAGTGTTAGAAGCACTTGCTTCAGGGTCACATTTTAAGGGGGTACCAGAAAACTCAGTAATCAAGATAAATAATATTTCAATGTACTATTTTTATTTTAATATGCTTTTAGTTTTTTAATTTTTAATTTTATTGTTGTTCAACTACAGTTGTCCTAATCCTTTTCCCATTGCTCTCCCCTGCCCCGCCCACCCCCACTCCCACATTCATAGTCAGTTCTTACCTTTTGCTCATGACCATGGGTCCTTTATACTTGCTCCTTGACTCGACCCTTCCCTTTCTTTCCCCCATTACTCCCCTTCCCCTTCCCCTTCCCCTTTGGTCGCTGTCAGTCTGCTCTTTGTTTATATATCACTGGATCTATTTTGCTCATTTGTCTGTTTGCTTTGTTCATTAGCTTCCTGTATTAGGTGAGATCGTATAGTATTTGCCTTTCACCGCTAGCTGATTTCATTAAGCATAATATTCTCCAGGTCCACTCATGCTCTTGTGAAGGGCGAGAGTTCCTTCTTTCGTTCTGCTGTGTAGTATTGCACTGTGTAAATGCATCACAGTTTTTGATCCACTCACTTATTGATGGGCACTTAGGCTGTTTCCAGCCCTTAGCTAATGTAAATAACACTGCTATGAACATTGAGGTACATAGGTTCTTTTGAATTGGTGTTTCAGGGTTCTTAGGGTATAATCCCAGCGGTGGAATCAATGTGTAAAAAGGCAGTTCCATTTTTAGTTTTTTGAGGAAATTCCATACTGTGTAATGTTTTTTTAAGTCAAAATTAATAGCAGTCAGAGAAAGACAAGTACCATATGATTTCACTCATATGTGGAATCTAATGAACAAAATAAACAAACAAAACAGGTAGAGAACAGACTGACAACTGTCACAAGGGAGGGAGGTTGAGAGGCTGTGTGGAAAAGGTGAAGAAATTAAGCCAAAAAAGAAAAAGGAAAAAAAGACCCACCTCATAGACATAGACAACAGTATGGTGATTACCAAAGGGAAAAGGAATTGGGGGAGGCAGAGGATAAAGGGGAGAAAAATGGTGATGGAAGGGTGAGAAACGCTCACAATAAATCACTGGTACACAGGACTTGAGCAGCAAAGCGAGGCATTTATTCGTGAGTCTGCGGAGCTGGGCGCACCACCAGCCAGGAGCATGTGCGCGCAAAGTAGACAAAGTAAACTGGTTTTATACTAAGGCGATGAGCTCTCCTCCCCTCTCCTTCTCCCCGGTTTCTCCACTACTGGTTAATCCGGGTTCACAATCTATTCTAATGTGATTAACTACTTAACTCAGGGTGTGATTAACTAAGGGTAATCTAGTTATAGGTCTATGTCCAACTTACTGTACTTGCCAAGTTATCTAGCTACATCTTCCCATTTCTCTGTGTTTGGTGACAACAGTCTTTCTCCTTTTGAGCCCAGAGATATGTGTGAGGAGCTGCAGAATGTCGTTCCCTCGCCCCTTTTCCATGATTCATCTGTTAATTTTCTCCTGCTGGTTTGAGAGTCACTGGCTTGCTTCTTTATCCCTAACAGAAGGAGATATGACTAGGGGTGGTGAACACACAATACAATATACAGAAGGCTTATTATAGAACTGTACGCCTGAAACCTATAGATTGTAATTTTATTAACCAATGTCACCCCAACAAATTCAATAAAAAATTAATGCAAAAAATTCCTTGATTGTGATACAGAAGATACAGTAACAGTGCCATGCCAAACCATAATGGAACTTGAGGCAAAAGCAAAAATGGGTAGGCATTATATTGCCAAGGCAGTACTTAGAGAACGTCTTGTCCTAAAAACGTGTATCAGTACAAAAGAAGCCAATGCATTGGCTCCTGCTTAAAGAACGTAGGGAACAAATCAAACAAGTTTAGGAAAGGGGAAATAAAACTTGGAGCAAGGAAAAAGCAGAGAAATCAAAGTTTCACTGAAACCTTACAAATATCAGGGAGAAGGAGAAGGATGTCTGTAGTGTTTCCTCTCTTGCTGAACATAGGAGTACATCTTCCCAACAAAGCTCATATTGCATTAATTGTGCTTGAAAACAGGGACAACACAAAATCGACCTTTCAAAATTCTGCTTTAAAATAGTTCTAATACGGAAAAAAGACAAATAAAAATGCTACTTTTGCAAATGATATATATTTGTACATCCATGAAAATCACGTCCCCTAATACCAGAAGTAATAAGTGAACTTTGCAGAAGTATAAGATAGAAAATACTAGTGAGGTGTAAGAATTTGCCATCAACTAAAACAGTTCCAGATTCTTTCTCCCCAGCGACTCAGAAACATGTAAAAGGTTGAGCACTACCCCTGCACTAAAGTCTTTGTGCTGTCAGAACATGAAAAACATCTAAAAATTGATTGTGTTTCTATATCCTAGAGCTACCCAGTCAGAGAAAGACAATGACAATATTAAACACTGGCATATTAAGGAAGGCAAGAAATGGCATTTACAGAGCACTTACTGAGTGCCAGACACTACTAAGTGCTTTAATTCTTCCTAAAACCTTGTGACGTGGTTTGTTATTAGCCATTTTTACCGATGAGAAACTAGAGGCTTAGGTTTAAAAGACTTTTGCAAGGTCATGTGATCAGTAAGTGGGAGAGTTGGTATTCAAATCCAAGTTTTCTTCTCTATGTTTCTTTCCATTCTTCTCACACTGTTTTCCTATTCATTCAGAACCCGTGTTTATTAAAAAACAAAGCCATAAAACATGAACGAGGAAAATAGAGGAAAGCTGATAAATACAGAAACAGACTATGCTTCTACTATAACTAAATAAAACAAAACAATATTCTCTAATTCAACACATAGGTCTCATACAATGCCAGTGTAAATCTTTATGGGATATCACTCCTCCCACAAAATATTTATTAATTACAAAGGGAAAAGGAGTAACTACAATAGATAAACCCCATCAGTCACATTTTAATTAGGTGATCAAGGTTAACATTGCCAGTAAAGACATTGACACCACCTACCTCCAGACATGATGTCAGGAGAAGGGCACATTACCTCTATGGCAGTTTTGCAAAAAAAAAAAAAAAAAAAAAAAAAAAGCATGACTCCGGCGTAATCATGAAAATGATTCGGTAAACTCAAATCGAGGGACATTATACAAAATACCTCACAATAATTGACTGCAAAGATTCACAAGGGAATGTTTTAGGGTTATGGAAATGTCATCTATGCACCTTGATAATAACAGAGGGGGGTGGTTAGTGCAGGTTTATGTGTACATTTCTCAAGGCTCAGCAAACTATACACTTGAAATTAGTAAACATTATTCTATCTGAACATTATTCTATCTAAATTATATCTCAGTAAAGTTAATTGAAAAATATAGACTTAATAAATACTTGTAAGGAAAATGCCTTGCACTATTCACAAGTTTCTTTGCTTTTGTGCTTCTCCAGAAAGTCTCTAATTCTGACTTTAGGCCCTGAGCCACCCTTAACTTGCAGCCCTCCCTCCTGCTTCTTCCACTTGTCTGTGGAGGCCCAGAGCAGGAAGTTCCTTTCTGTGAGAACTTCCCTCCCAGATCCCAGTCACATATCAAATGTGAAAAGGGTTCCAAGCCCTGGCTGCTGTGGCTCAGTGGATTGAGCATCGGCCTGAGAATCAAGTGTCGCTGGTTCGATTCCCAGTCAGGGAACATTACCAGGTTGCACATCAGGTCCCCAGTTGCGGGCGCGAGTGAGAGGCAACCACACAGAAAAAAAAAAAAAAAAAAAAAAAAAAAAAGGAAAAGAAAAGAAAAGGGTTCCAGCTTGTCTTCTTGTCATGAAAGTCTCCTCCTCAGAAAAGCCTTCCTTCCTTCACCGAACTCTCACAGTTATTCTTTAAACATCACCCTGTTTTATTTTCATCATACCAATTGATATGTCATTTATATTCTTATTTGTTTGGTTATTGACTGTTTATTCCCACTAGAATGTCAGTCTTGCTCACTACTGTATCCTCGGTGCTTAGCGCAATATCTGGTACATAGTAGCCATTTAATAAATTTTTATTGAATAAATAATGATCCACCTATTTCAGTGTTCCCAGGTGGGGAAAATGACAGAAAATAGGGAGTCAAAAATGTGTCATTCACCACTGCCACTTAATGTCACTTAATCCCTTAATATAGCTGAGCATCAGTTTCTTCCCCTTGGAAATTGGCATGCTAATCAATGTCTTTCGTACCTACATTTGTGGAGGTGTTGAGCCACTCGAAAAGGCAAGCAAGGTAAAACTATTTGAAAATATGCTCAATGTGCCCATTAAAGCTTCGATATAAAATAATAAGAATAGTAACAATAGCAATAATAACATTTACTGAGCTTTTCCTATGTACCAGGCATTCTTCTAAGTGCTTTTCACTACTATGTCTTTTAATTTTCCCCAAAGCCCTATGAAGTACATATTAGTATTATCTGATTTTGCAGGTGAGGCAACTGAGGCCCAGAGACGCTGAATACCCTGCTCAAGTTCAGAGAGTTAAGAAATGGTAGAGCTGGGATTCAAGGACAGATAGCTCTGGTTCCAAATCTCTCACTTTGTATTCTTTCATAGATACCAGGACATGTTCCTAATGCCACATGTCATGATAAGTCCTAGCGTACGTAGAGCTGGTAATACCGACAGAATGGATTGGGTGCCTTTAGGAGGCAACAGAAACCTCTCACGTGGGGTAGATAGATGGCTAGAAGGAAGCCAGGCTGGTGGATAGGCACAGGTTTCCAAAGAGTATTGCAGGCATAGGCCATGGCCCAAAAGAAGGCCAAAAGCTATCCTAAGACAACAGGCGTCTCAACAAGCAAACAGAGACAGCTCCTAGGACTCATAGAGCAGGCGGTATCCCCAAGTGCAAGCCAAGGTGATATCCAAATGAATGCTGGCTTGAACAAACTGGTAATTCCCATTTGCTCACAGTGCCTAGAGTTGCTACCATCGGGGTGGGGTATGAGAGCAAAAGAACAGTGTCGGACAAGCTGCCACACATGTGCCATAGGGGGAACGAGGGTGGACGCTGATGGTGTCCAGTCAGTGCTCCCGAGAGCCAGAACACTTCAGGTGCTCAGGGCATTTGCTAAGCAATATGAAAGTATTTTGATATTTTAACAGGCAGTAGGACTATGCCAGTGCCTAAAGTTCTAATGCCAGCATTAAATTGGAAATTATTTACTTTTCTCAAGCCTCAGGGCCTGGCTAAAAGTTGAATTTGAAGTAACACCTTTGATGAATGTAGCTGAGGGAAGGGTGCGAGGGAGGAAACCCACGAGTTGTTCCCTCTGGCTCACACAGCTCTATCCTCACTTTGATCACAACGTATGATAATGTCCTGTTTACATGTCTGCCTTTCCTCTAGGTGAGAAGTAGCATGGGATAAATGGACGTGACAGGCAGTCAGCCAATCATTGTTTGTTGAGGAACAGCTAACATGTATTGTGTGCTGACTTTGTGGCAGGCCTCTTATCTGATCCTTAAAGCACCTCTGTTGGTAGCCTCGTTTTGTCACTGAAGAAATGAAGGCAGAGAGGATCAGAGTCTTGCTCACGTCTGAGATTAAGGCCTGGTAGCCTGATTCTGGAGTCTGTACTCTTAACTACTGTGCTTGATTTCAGTGGCCATACAGATACAAAAGTGGTAACTGGAGTGTAGAGTGTGTGAAGAGAAGTGATGGGTGACAAAGCCAAACGTCAGCTAGTATCAGAAAGGCCTTGTGTGTCATTTACAATTTTGGACTCTTTTCTGAGGTCAATGGAAAACCACTTAAAAGGTCTGAGCCTGGCATTTTCAGGGTGAGATTTGTGTTCTGGAGCAGTTGCTCCGTCTGCTATGGGAAGAATGGATCAAATGGACCGTTGTCCTGACCAACTGTTCTTTACTTCCTTTGTTAACTTCTGTTTGTATCCTTCTTTCATTTTACATTTTTAAAAATGCCTCACTGAGCTCCACTGAAAGTGAAGAGGATTTATCCATACCTGGGTCCACACACGTCTTAGCGGGGCAAGTAAGAGCGAGAAAGGGTGCCCCTTATGACTGGGGCTGTAAAACCCCAGCTGTGATGGAGTCAATTGGTGAAGGAGTGGTAGGTTTTTACTTCCCTTCGTCAAGTCTCACAGCTTGTATTTAACACTCTCACTACCACCCAATTCTAGGAGCCGTAGATTCCAGGCTCCATGATCCCCAACCGCTTCACTCTCAAATGTCAAACAGGAGTATTTTCTGTGACTCTGAGGTGGCTTTGTACACTGCCTCCCAAGAACTATAAATCCCGTCCCAGAATTCAGCAGGAGGAAGAAGCAAAGGAAACCCCCCTTAACTGCTAAACTTTCTCTCTGGGGCTTGATAGCATCTCTCTCCCAGAGACCTTGCTTTTTTTGGAAAAGAAATTTCTCCCGTCTGAGATATCAGGTGGCTCTGTCAGCCAGTCCCACGGCACATACTGGCAACTGGAAGGAAGAGAGGGCTGGCCAAGAAAATCTACTCTGGCATCAAATGACCCATTTCTGAACTGATGTAACAACTTAGTTTTCCTCATCCTGATGCAACTTCTAGAGCAGGCGCACCTAGAATGCCTTGTCATCTATCTCTATCCTCTTTTGAAGTATATACGTGCACTCCTGGCATTTCTACCATCTTACTTCCCTGGCCCTTCCTTGTTGATGTCTCATGGAATTCTCCTTGTCTGCCCATCTTAAAATACTGGAGTGCTCCCGAACATATCCTCAGTTCACTGCTCTTCTCACCACCCCCAATCCCTAGCTGCACCTGCTTTCAACATTGTCAAAAATAACTAGTGTCAAGGTTTAAGTTCTGAAGGAAATCCAGGACCAGAGGAGGCAGAGGCGGGTCTGAGATGCAGTTTCACAGGCGTGTTTCTTACTTGGGGCGCTAGGACTTTTAAAATGCAGATTCCCAAGTCCCACCCAGGAAAAGTCTTGATTCCTTGGTTTTGGACTACAGCAGAAGCACGTGTATTATGAAAAACATTCTTCAAGTGATGTTCTATTAGCCCTTTATATTTTGGGAAAAAATAAAACCCAAAGGAAAATCAGTACAATGAGTACTCATAGACCCTTTATCCAGTTTTACCCATTATTAATGTTTTGCCATCTTGCTTTATCTAAAATCTATCTAGCACCCAACTGACTAAACTTATGAATATGTAGTTATTATATAAAATAATCCTTATTTTGCTGAACCATTCGGAAGTTGGTTGCAGACACCATGATATTCAATCTTAAATACTTCAGTATGCATCTCCTAGGAACAAGGACATTCTTCCACATGCAATTCATATTCAATTTTCCTTAACTATCCCATAATGGCCTCTACTGCCACTCGTTTCTACCCTATCCACAATCCATATATTTCGTTTTGCCATCTTTTAGTCTCCTGCAATCTAGAACAGTTCCCCAGATTTTTTTATTGCTCTTTCATGATACTGACATTTTTTAGTAGTTTTGCTCTGTTTAAGAAATGAATGTGGGGTAAAATGAAATATCTATGGATAGAATGGGGGTGGAGGTGGGGGTGTATGGGGAGTGGTTAGGAGTGTAGTATCTTCTGGGAAAGGTCAGGTATGGAGTGAGGCTGATAAATCAGTTGGGGGCTGTTGAAATATCTGCCTTAGGGAAGAGGCCACATCAGGGGAGAAGGACCATGAGAAAAATAGGGGTAAGTAGGAGGGAGAAAATGCCAAGGGCCTCCTGGGTAAGGCAGAACAGACAGGTCTACAGTAGATATGTTTGAGGTAGAGCAGTTACTGGAGTACTACGAGTATGTGGACTATAGTGCCATGAGTGTGTGTGTATATATTCTGTCTCTGGGTGGAAGGTGTTCAGAGTGGTAAGGTAGATTCACTGGCTCAGGGACTCAGATGCCACCTATCTTGTAGCTTCATGCTCCCTGGTTTGTTGCCTTGGCCCACATGGACCAAGATGGTGCACCACTGTACCGTCACAGCCAGTGGGAAGAGAGGTATGGGAAGCCGTGGCATGCCCTGTTCCTCTGAGGTAGCGTTTGCCCACCTGGGCACAATTTACATTGGAAGCTGGGTAATTCTGTGTTTGGGGGGCTGTCCTGTGCTTTGTAGGATATTTAGCAGCATCCCTGGGCTCTACCCACTACAGGTTACTAGCATCCTCCAGTTGTGACCATTAAAGATGTCCCAGGCATGGCCAAATGTCCCCTAGGGGCAAAGTCACCCCCCCCCCCCCGTTGAGAACCACTTCTTTAAGGGTATTACCCAGAAGTCTCCAACAACACTTCTGCTTAAATCCCACTTGTGGCCAGAGCTTTGTCACTTGACCATCCTAAGGGTACTGGAGTCTTGGAAATGTCTGCTAGCCAGGTGCCCAGCTAAATGTTAAGCTAAAAAGAAGGCAAGAAGCTAGCAGATTCTCCCGCAAATTCTGTAGCTGATCGAGTAGGTGGCCCTGTTCTTTTTATGTTCCAGGCTAAGTTTTAGTCATTAATCATTTTAATTCACTTGCATGAAAATACTGGTGGTAGGGAACACTAGGCACAAAAAAGTGACAAGCCCTTTAGAAAAAGGATGGGCTTTTGTTACCCTAGAAAGCTGACCAGGGTGAGTGAGAAACTGCATTCTGAAATGGAGGCTGGAGAAGATTGAATTTTCGTCTGTGTTTCAGTGCCATCTTGTGGACATTTATAAATCCTACCATTCGTCACTCTCATCTGGCATTTTCTTTGATTTATTTTAGACACTAATTTCAAATTAAAAATAACCCTTATATGGGTTTTAGGAAGACTTTAAAAAGGTCCTTGCAGCCCTGGCTGGGTGGCCCAGTTGATGGAGTGTCTCCCCTGCACCAATAGGTTGCAGATTTGATTCCTGGTCGGGGTGCATACAGGAGGCAACCAATCAATCTCTCTCCTTCTCTCCCTCTCCCTCTCCTTCTCCGTCTCCCTCTCTCATCACTAAAAACATATCCTGGAGTGAGGATTTTAAAAAAGAAAAGGTCCTTGCAGATAAGGAACTCTTTAAAGCAGGGTTTCTCACCCTCAGCACTATTGACATTTGGGGACAGATCATTCTTCGTTGTGGAAGCTGCCCTGTGCATTGTAGGATGTTCAGCAAAATGGCCGAATCTCCCCTTGGCATGGAGGCAAAATTACTCCCAGTTGAGAACCATTTCTTTTAACAAAGCACCTAAAAATTCCACGCTCTATTAAGACCATATGCTAACAATGATCTCATATCAGCGTGTCCTGGGGGTGGACAGGTGTGTCCGGGAGAGCTAGGAGAAAACGAGGCTCCAGCTGCAGCATGACATGCCCTCTTTTTTATACTCTGGAGAAGTCCCAGCAGCTGGAGATCAGATTGAGATATGCCAGAAGACCCGGCGAGAGGTTGTACAGCTTCTTGAAACCCCACGGCAAGGCAAGGAAATCTTCAGACACCGTTCCCTAAAGCAGAAAGTAGCACAGAATAATCCCAGACTGTGATACTGAGTGCCCAAAAGCCCCGTGGAGATGTACAGGTGTGGCTGATCCTGCCAGGTGGGCCTTTTAGAGCCCTCCGGGAGCCCTCTGCCACCTGAGTGTTGTAGAGAAGCGCTGGTTGGGAGCCCGTTCCCTGGCCTCGGTGATGTCGGTAGTGCTAACACTCCTGAGATTTTACTTTGAAACTGGGTAAAGGAAAGGTAAGTTTCCTAGGAGCATGCCCTCTCAGGCAGGGCTTTGGGTCGCTCGTTTCCCTTCCGTTTCACCTTCCTGGCAAACTCCTGTCCCGCCACCCAGACGCTCTTTCAGTGGACGACCTCACCTCCTACTGAAAAATTGAAGATGACCAGTTGCAGAATTTATCACTTCAAAATGTGTTGCCATCTGAACTCCGTAATGACCGTGCGTCTTGTTTTAGAAGAAGAGGGCTCTTGGCTTCTGCCTGGGCCAATCCATTCTTGTGTTCTTGGCATCCAAACCCACGCCCTCACACGCACCTTGCCCAATTACACACCTCTGTCTTACATCAGCACATGTCTTCTCCCCAGCCCCTTTTGCGTCTGCATCAATCTCGTCCAGGCTCTGATCTTGGCAATCGGTTTGGTCGACTTTTCATCTCCTGCACCTTACTCTTCTATTCTTCAACTTCTCTTTGTGGTCCTACTGCTGTAGAAAACGACCTACTTTGATTCCCTCGCCTTCTACAGCCACCTCCCCGAGGCTCTCTGCTGGCTTCTTCCTAGCTATTATCTGGCATTATTTGGCCTTTCTGCAATGTTTGATACTATTGGCCATGCCCTCTTTCTTTGCAATTACCCCACTTTCCCTCCACAAGTTGCAAAAGTAACATGTGCTCTCTGCACAGAACAGATCACAAGAAGAAATACACAAATCTCAGAAACCAGGCACTTAAGCACAAAAGGAAACAAGACACAGTCCCATTACTGTAAAATACCGGCTCTTCATCTTTAGAGTATGTCCTTCCAGGTTTGTGTTATACTAATACATTTCAACACATACATGCCACTCTCTTGCTTATATACACACATATAAAACCAAAATGGGTTCTTGTTATAGATCCTTTTGTAACCGTTCCTCCAAACGCTGACTCAACAACGGAATTTAGTGTGCAGGATGTTTATTAAGGAATGACCTCGGGGCCAACACCTATGAAAGGGAAATGAAAGAAGCAGGACTGGGTAGACAGGATTTCTCAACTGCTGGCATATTGACCTAGATGGGTAATGCTTTACGGTGGGGCTGCTAATTGTGGACGTTTAGCAGCATCCCTGTCCTCTACCCTCTGGATGTCAGTAGCACCCACACACCACTCTCCTTCCCCAAGTTGTGACAACCAGAACTGTTTCCACATTGCCAAGTATGCGGCTGGGGGAGGGGGGCTGCAAAATCACCCCCAGTTGAGAAGCACTGGGCTAGAGAGAAGAGTTGAACTTGGATGTGGCCTAACAACAGCCTCTGTGGAACCCGCAGGCATCTCAGGAGCTAAAATGGCCTTTCTCAGTTGTCCAAGTTAGACTGAGATGTCAGGGCCTTTGTTCTCTCATAGGCAGCAGTCACTGGACAGGAGCCCCGGGAAGGGGGCATGGTGTTGGGTGAGGTGGCTTTCTGAGGCTGAAGCAAGTCCTTCAATGAAGGGGCATCTGAGCTATGCCCAGTGTTCATGACGTGTGTTACTCCACAATTGTCCATTTCCTTCTCAGCATCTTCTGTTCCATGGTAAAACTCCTGAGAACTGGGGCTATGCCTTATTTGGTTCTGTGTCTTTGAAACATAGCATACCACCTGGGAATGAACACTTGCTTAATGGCCCAATGAAATTAAATGGGATGATACTTGTGGTTCTTTGGATATTTGCAAACTTAAATACTCTAATGAGAGGCTTCATGATGCATTTTCTTGAACCACGGGAGACTCCAAAAAGATTAATCTGTATTTATGTTATTATATTAATTCATGAGTACTTTTTTTGGAAGTAACAAGTCAGTATCAGCAGATAAACAGTACTGACCTAATCGTTAACAGTATTTTGAATCTTCAGTAGATGAGATTCTTTACCGGTAACTTATAAAGATGAGTGAGGAATGGCGTGGGATGGAGCCAACTAATTTATGAAATATTACTCAGACTTCAAGTAATGAAAATTTCTGCCTAAATAGATGGAATTATAACACACCACATCTCTGCACAGCTCCACAAAGTGGTACCCATTTCCATCCAGCAGAGGGCACAGCTATACAGAGTTATTGCTGGAGAAACACTTTCAAAAGCAAATAGGAAGTGAATTCATCTCACAGCCATAGGCTGCAGTGACATATCATCACATGGAAATGAGTGTAACTACACATCTGAAGTTCCATAATGTGTTGTTTGGAGACTGCATTTCCAACTCGATTCTTTCACGTTGTTTTTTATGTTAATCTCTAAGTATTACCATACGATTTCACTCTTATGTGGAATGTAATGAACAAACTGAACTAACAAGCAAAATAGAGACAGACTCATAGATGGAGAGCAGGATGACAGCTGTCTGGGGGTGGTTGGGTGGCTGGGTAGAGGGACTGAGCAAATAGGAGAGAGGAAAAAACCTCATGGACACCAACAACAGTGTGATTTCCAAGGGGGAGAAGGTCTAGGGAGGTGGAGGAGGGCAAAGATGGTACCTGGTGATGGAAGGAGACTTGACTTGGGGTGGTGAACACACAATACAGTGTACAGATGATGTGCTGTAGAACCGTGCGCCTGAGACCTGTATAATTTTGTTAACCAGTGTCACCCCAATATATTCAATGAAAAGGAAAAGAATAACACTGTTAATTTCAACTGACTAAAATTATTTGAGCCCAATAATGTGTAAGGGTGTTTTGGAGCATCATTTCACATATGGTATGTTTTCTGTTTTCACAAGATATTTTAAAAGTTATGATACAGAAGCAGACCTATATATATGGTACAGTGTGTCCCTCACAGTTAAAAAATCAGGTGAATAGTGCCCCCCCACCAATATTTTCAGATTTTGCTTGGCATGATGAGATCATGTGATGAAATGGACAACGGTTTGTTTTAGGGGATGAAACATTTGCCTTTGTCCCTTACTGGTTGTGACGCCTTGGTCAGGGAACCACTTCTCAGAGCTTCTCTGTGTTCTTCTGTTAGTAGAGGAATGCTAATGCCCACCGGGCCCCCTTCACAGGTGGGCAAGGAGTGTTCCCAGTATAAGAGCCGTGCATGTTGCCCATGAGGTGCATGGGGTCGTCGGGGCCACGGTACAGGACTAACTGAAGCAGTGTCACGAAGTGTCCGCCAGATGGTGTAAGTACCTAGTTTTCTCTCAGTGAAGAATTTGAATGAATCCCCAGGATCTTGGGCAATGCAGAGCAGTGGGAGAACAGATCTCCAGGGGTTAGATTACTGCTAATCTTAGGAGGAGGGCTTTGATTAGTGTTTTGACCTTATTTTTACCACAGTCTTGTAAAGCTGGTCACTCTTCAGGTACGTTTCTTACTCTACCTTAGGTACATTTGTAATTCAGAACTACAAAAGCACATAATAGCTATATATGTATAGATGTTTATTTATTACACTAGTTCTTATGGATAATTAGTGAAGTTGGAAGCAATTTAGGAACATGGCAGCCATCAAAATGAAAATTGTGACTATTATGGAGGTACATGGAAAGATAAGTCTGGTGGATAGTAAATAAAATAAAAGCAGAATGAATTAAATATTGTGTTAGTAACTATGTCAAAATGGAAAGCACATGTGGCTGGAAAAGAAACGCAAGGAAGATGGAACTGTAATAACCCTGACAGAACTTGGAATCTCTGTCTCTCTGTATCTCTTTCTCTCTCTGTCTCTCCTTCCATTGCTGTAATGGTGACACTTCGTAGAACACGACACTTCTAAAGAGATTTTCATGCTTTGCTCGAAATACAGTAATGCCTAATGTATCCAGCATGTTACGGAGGATGTGGCATATTTAAATGACTTATTTAAATCATTTAAATAAGAATGGGTTTTTCGTTAAAAACTGTTAACTGGTTAAGAATTAAGATATCATTTCCCCCCATGATCTTCGCTCACTTAAACACAAAAACAACTGCAAAACGATGTTGGCTATAGATCTAAAGCATATTGCATACTTTTCTGCCCCCTCCAACAGTTTCCTGGGTGTATCTTACTCTTGGCTTTCTCAGTTTTGTCACCATGACTCAATCTCTCCCCATTAGAATACAATGTTGCCCTTACATGCAGTCCAACTATAGGGTTATTTGCCTCTACAAGGCATGATCAGATATCTGAGTTTTGATTCCTTGGTTCTTGTTTTGTCAGGTTTTCTATCTTGTTGCTGTTGTTTGGTCTTTTTCTCTCTTGCTGTCTCTCAGGTGCCATTTCGTGGTTGCCAGTGTCTCAGGCTTTGGCAGCCTTATTTTTGTAAACCTCCTAACAAATGTGCTGCTTCTAACATGCCTTGTTAGAAACTCACACAGTTCAGTTTACGAGAATTACGTGCAGGGAGCTCTAAAGGGCTTACCACTTTATGTAAGGTTTTGGACAGTGGGGAAATGGCCATATCTATTTTGGATGCTCAGAAGTGTTCAGACTTATTTCCTAGCTCTTGGCTGTTTCCTGGATACTTGAGGTCTCAGGGAAATGACCTATGCACGAGGGGCATGCTGCTGCACGGAAAATAAAATGCTCACTCTCAGAAACAAAGCATAATGGTAGTCAATCCAGTCGACCCCAACCAATCGATGGAAACTGAAAGCCAGAGTCAAGTAATCAACAGTCATCAAAAAACCCACGCTCACATCTGCACCATTCTTTTTCCTTGTCACTTCATCCTTTCCATTCATAGGCTTTATCCTGGTCTAAATTTCTCTCTAGTTTAGAAGGAGCAATGGAACAAGGAAAAGCAGAAATTAGAGAATAATCATTTGTGATGCAAGAATCATTTACCTCTGACAACCAAGAAATAGCACGTATTTTGAACACAAAAGCATATTTTAAACATAAACCAGGTTACTAGATGCAATGGAGACTCAAAAGAAGTAAGCATTTGTGCTCTCTGCCCTCATCTGTTTTAAATGAAAGAGTTAACTGCAGGATATAGTGGACCGTTTGTATAAGTAAAACAGAATTAAATGTAATTAAATTACACATAACTCTTTGGGAATCTAGGTGTTAGATAAATTCAGATATTGCTGCTACCCAGAGTCAGTGCTATTTTGAGTTCTGGTGTCTAAAGTAAGGCTCCAATGTAATGGTAGCCATTACGGAAGTATAGACTCTTTTGAAGAGCATTTCTACCATAGCTTATTGAGCTCCATCCAACTCTTGAAAGGTATTTATAAACTTACAGGGCTGGGGAAAGGTTTTTATACTTCCCAGCCTTCTTCTTACTCCAAAAAAGCCCCAACAAAATGGGCAAAAACCACAAAACAGAATAAGCAAACCCACCCCTTAATCTTCAGAGTAGTGATTGAAAGATAACTTGTAACGGGACATAATTTTTGGTTTCTTTTGTTTAATTCTGAAGAACCTTGCAGATTCCATGGATCAGTATGTGAGAAATGACCTACATTTAGATGCGTGTTTGAGAAATGACCGTCTTCTAAGAATCAATGCAAATTGCTAGACAAGTTTTTGTCCAGTGTGATTAGAAATGGTCATCGGTATTGGAGAAATGATCAGAACGCACACACTGTTTTATTGCTTATGTGCAGGTGTAGATTGCCCAGGGAAGGAAAAGAAGTATACTTGGAGTGAACAGCAGGGTTATGTTCATATTAGACAAGATTCCCTGGTCTTTGTGACAGAAAGCTCATTGAGAAAAATGGTTATCATTTCCATAGTTTGAAGACTATCTTAACGAAAACCTATAAGGCCCTATTGTCATCTGAATAAATCACATATTAGAAACTGATGCATCTACTGAGTTCTAGATTATTCATGATAGTAGAGACAAGGTTAACTTTTAGAAAAAACCACTCAGTCAAACATATTGGAATAATAAAAAGAATGTTTAGAGCCTCAAAACCATTCTAAACCAGATTTTATCCAATAACTAAAATTTGTTTTTACGATGTTGTAAAAATTATGAAATAACAAATATCCTTTCCAAGATTTTTTGGTCATTTTCTATTGCAAATAATGATGGGAGGCTAGATGGCCCAAAGGTTAGGAACTAGAGAATACTTCCCTTCTGGCTATAGAATGCTATGGATGTCTTCAAATTTGATGATCAGTAGCTCAATGGATGTTGAGAATAGTGTACACAGTCAGTTTATTAAGTAACCATTTGGTTTTCTATTAAGCTAAAGAAATATAATCAATTTAATATGCATAATTGATAAGGTTAGTTTAATTGTTTATAGCAGTGGTTCTTAGCTTTGGATTCATGCGGGCAACACATGGAGAGCTTTAAAAATCCCTAAACACTGGCCACATCCTAGACCAATTAAATGAGAATCTCCTGGGGCTGGGACTCATATCAGTATTTTTAAAGCTCCCTGGGACGTTATAATACACAGCTGAGTCTGGGAAACACTGCTTCATAGAATGTTCCTGCGTACTCTTAGTTAAGTTTAAGTACATTAGAGACTCTTTTTCTTAAAACAATCTTTGACAGTCTGTTTCTTTAACAGTCTTTAGGGACTACTTCTGTTCTCTTTCTTTTGCTTTAAACAAAAGCAAATCATTTGAAAAGAATCATCTTATTTATTTTCTTTCATTCCTCCTTTCTTTCTTTTTTTGGGGGGTGGTGGTGGAGGAGGCTCTTGTTTTTTCTGCCATATTGATTAATATGCCATAATATATGGCATCAAGTCATGCTAGGTTTGAATACAGGTTGGACTCTTTACTAGTTATCATTGATCGGCAACTTATTTAATCTCTAAACTAGCCCACTCCCATCTATAGCAGGGATTCTCAATGGGAGGTAATTTTACTCCCTAGGAGGCATTGGGCAATGTTGGAGACATTTTTGATTGTCACCACTTGGGGTTTGCTTTTGACATTTAGTGGGTAGAGGCCAGTGGTGTTGCTAAACATCCTACAGTGTACAGAAGGTCCTCCACAGCACAGGTATCTGGCTCCAAATGTCACTCGTGCTGGGGTTAAGGAACCTTGATGAACAGAGTGAGGCTCTGGAGTATGACAGTACGTGTTCATATTCTTGTTCCTCTACTTTCTAGCTGTGTAATCTTGAGCAACTTTTACTATTCCAGCGTGAACCCACCTGAAAATGTGACTATTGTCAGCACTCACCTTGGAGTTGATAATGATGTTTAAGTGGGTTAAGGCATGTGGAGTCTTAACAAAGTGCCAGGTAGCTATTTATCACCAGAATATGTCTCCTGTTCTGGAGCATTTATAGCCTGTTGTCAGGGTCCTTGAGATCACATGTTTGACCACACTCTCAACAATCCCAGTGTTCATGACTTTGTGGTAGGAAGGTGATAAGGGTTGAAGGGTAGAGCTATCTTTGAATATACACCTGCTTTGGATAACAAGCAGAAATTCAGAGGCAGTCCTACACACACTGTTAATTTCCTTCCCCAACCTTTCATGTTCCTCTCCCAGTTTACAACTAGAGCTGGACACCTGTGTTGAAGTGGACTGTTCAAATAAATAAACTTGGACTGGCTCAAATAAAAAGTCAAGAACATTCTTGTAAGTGCTGCTTCTAAGGGAAGAGGGCTTATTAGCAATCAACATGGTTTATTCATAAACTTTATATTTATTATTAACAAGGGACATATGGCTACAGGAATGTGAAACTCAGGAAAGAGTTCCATGCTGCAAATACATTTGGGAATCATTACAGAAGAAGTCAAAGTTCTGGGAGAGAATAGAAGTGAGAGGAAGGGTGTAGGGAGGAGAGAGAATGGGGCTCAGGATACAGCCCAAGAAATCCTGCTTGGCTAATATTTATTGCAGACCTACTGTGTGCTTGCCAGGCACCTTTCCAATCTGCTCACCTCCTACTCCCTTAGTCCTCATGCCCATGTGCTGTAAGTAAATGAAATAAATCTTTACCGAAGACAATTTTTCCATGTGCCACTTTAGGAAAAAGAAAAAGGCTTTTTTCACAGAGGGTGTACAAGACACATCACACCTGTCCGAAGCCCTTTTGTCCACTGTACTAATTTTGGGCTGAGGGGAGTATTTTAGTCCCCCCCACACACACACACCTCTGGGCGCTTTATGTCCAAGCCATTAGGATAGAAAAGAGAATCCAGTTTTAAAGTGAAGCCCGAAGACCACCCCATATTTCACCAACCCTTATAAGTTCTTTATATATTTTGGAGATCAAACCCTTGTCTGAGGTAACATTGGCAAGTATGTTTTCCCATATGGTTGGTTCACTTTTCATCTTGCTGATGTTTTCTTTTGCCGAGCAGAAACTCTTTAGTTTGATGTGCTCCCATTTTTTTACTCTTTGCTCTAGGAAATATGTTGGTGAAAATGTTGCTACATTGAGTATCTGAGATTTCCCTGCCTATGTTTTCCTCTAGGACTTTTATGGTGTCACGGCTTACATTTAAGTCTTTGATCCATCCTGAGTTTATTCTCGTGTGTGGTGTAAGTTGGTGGTCTAGTTTCATATTTTTGTATGTCCCTGTCCAGTTCTCCCAGCACCATTTGTTGGAGAGGCTCTTTTAACTCCATTTTATGTTTCTTCCCCATATGTCAAATATTAGTTGACCATAGAGACGTGGGTTTATTTCTGGGCTCTCTATGTGCCACTGATTTATATTTCTGTTCTTATGCCAGTACCAGACTGTCGTGATCACCGTGGCTTTGTAGTACAGTTTGATATCAGGCATTGTGAGTCCTCCTACTGTGTTCTTCTTCCTCAAGATTGCTGCAACTATTCGTGGTCTTTTTTGGTTCCCTATAAATTTTAGAAGTAGTTATTCTAGGTGTGTGAAATATGTCGTTGATATTTTAATAGGGATTGTGTTAAATCTATAAATTGCTTTGGGTAGTATGGACATTTTAATGATGTTGATTCTTCCCATCCGTGAACATGGTATATGCTTCCATTTATCAGTATCTTCCTTAATTTCTTTCTTCAGTGTTCTGTAGTTTCCCGAGTACAGGTCTTTTACCTTCTTGGTTAAGTTTATTCCTAAGTACTTTATTTTCCTTGTTGCTATAGCAAATGGGTTTTTTTCTAGTTTCTATTTCTAACATTTTATTGTTGGTGTACAGAAATGCCTTTGATTTCTGAATATTGACTTTGTACCCTGCTATTTTGCCAAATTCACTTATTAGGCAGAGTAGTTTTTTGGTGGAATCTATAAGGCTTTCTATGTACACTATCATGTCATCTGCAAATAATGATAGCTTTACTTCCTCTTTTCCAGTTTGGATGCCTTTTATTTATTTTTCTTCTCTGATTGCTGTAACTTGGACTTCCAAAACTATGTTGAATAAGAGAGGAGAAAGTGGACATCCTTGTCTTGTTCCTGATCTTAGGGGGAATGTTTCAGTTTTTGCCCATTGAATACGATGTTGGCTTCAGGTTTCTCGTATACGGCCTTTATTTATGTCGAGGTATGCTCCCTCAATTCCCATTTTTCTGAGTGTCTTCATCAAAATGGGTGTTTTATTTTATCAAATGCTTTGTCAGCATCTATGGATATGATCATGTGATTTTTTTTTTGTCTTTCGTTTTGTTTATGTGGTGCATTATGTTTATTGATTTGTGAATATTAAACTATCCTTGCATGCCTGGGATGAATCCCACTTGCTCGTGGTGGACGACCTTTTTAATGTGCTGCTGGATCCGGTTTGTCAATATTTTGTTGAGGATTTTAGCATCGATGTACATCAGCGATATTGGCCTGTAGTTTTCTTCCTTTGTTGTGTCTTGACCTGGTTTTGGAATTGGGGTAGTACTGGCTTCATAGAAAGATTTTGGGAGTCTTCCCTCTTCTTGGATTTTTGGGAGTAGTTTGAGAAGGATAGGAGTTAGTTCTCCCCTGAATGTGTTGTAAAACTTACCTGTAAAGCCATCCAGTCCAAGGCTTTTGTGTGCCGGGAGTTTTTGGATTACTGCTTCAATTTCACACTTGGTTATTGGTCTACTTAGGCTTCCTGTTTCTTCTTGATTCAGTTTTGGAAGATGATATGTTTCCGGACATTTGTCCATTTCATCCAGGTTTCATATCATTCCTATCTCTTTTCACATAGTTGTTTGTAGTAATTTCTTATAATCTTTTGTATTTCTGTGGTATCAGTTGTGATTTTTCCTCTTTCAGTTTTGATTTTGTTCATTTGGGTTCTCTCTCTTTTTTTCTTGATGAGCCTGGTTAAAGGTTTGTCAATTTTGTTTGTCTTTTCAAAGAACCAGCTCCTGGTTTTATTGATGTTTTGAATTGTTTGTTGAGTCTTTATGTCATTTAATTCTGCTCTGGTCTTGATGTTTTCCTTCCTTCTTCTCACTCTGGGCTTTGTTTGTTGTTGTTCCTCTAGTTCTTGTAGGTGTAGGGTTAGATTTTTTATTGGGGATTCCTCTGTCCTTTTTCGGTAAGCCTGTATTGCTATGAACTTCCCTCTCAGGACTGATTTTGCTGTGTCCCATAGGTTTGGGGCTGTTGTGTATTCATCATCATTTGTTTCCAGAAACTTCTTGATTTCTTCCTTGATGTCATTGTTAACCCATTCATTACTTAATATCATGTTATTCATTCGCCACGTGTTTAAGTGTTTTTGAGTTTTTCCCTTGAGGTTGATTTCCAATTTTAAGCCATTGTGATCTGAGAAGATGCTTGATATAATTTCAATTTTCTTGAATTTGTTGAGGCTTGTTTTGTGTCCTACCATGTGGTCTCTCTTTGAAAATGTTCCATGTGCACTTGACAAGAATGTACATTTTGCTTCTCTGGTGTGAAAGGCTCTATATATATCAACTAAGTTCATTTGACCTAGAGTGTTGTTCAATGCCTCAATATCCTTGGTGCTTCTTTGCTTGAAGATCTGTCCACTGGTGATAACAAGGTGTTAAAATTCTCTACTATGACTGTGTTGCTGTTGATACTCTCCTCATAGTCTTGCAAGATTTTCTTTATATATTTGGGTGGTCCTATGTTGGTGCATATATGTTTAGCAGGGTTATATCTCCTTGATGTGTTGTTCCTTTAAGTATTATGAAATGTCCTTCTCTGTCTCTCTTTATGGCCTTTGTTGTGAAATCTATTTTGTCTGATATAAGTATTGCTATCCCCGCTTTTTTTTTTATGTCTGTTTTCTTGAAATACTTTTTTCCATCCCTTCATTTTTAGTCTGTGTAGATCTTTTGTTCTGAGGTGGGTCTCTTGTAGACAGTATATATGTGGGTCATGTTTTCTTATCCACTCAGCTACCCTATGCCTTTTTATTGGAACATTTAATCTATTTACTTTTAAGGTTATTATAGATAGTTACTTATTCATTGTGCTCCCCCCCCTTTGTACCTTTCTTCTTCTCTCTTTCTCTTTTTCTTCACCTTCTTAAAGCAGTCTCTTTAGCATCTCTTGCAATGCCAGTTTGGTGGAAGTTTATTCTTTTAGTTTTCTTTTGCCTGGGAAACTCCTTATTTGACCTTCCATCTTGACTGAGAGCCTCGCTGGGTAGAGCAGTCTTGGTTGTAGGCCTTTTTTTTCATTGCTTGAAATATGTTTTGCCATCCCTTTCTGGCTTGTAGTGTTTCTGTTGAGAATTCCACTGATAGTCTTATTGGAGCTCCTTTGTGTGTTATTGACTGTTTCTCTCTTGCTGCCTTTAGGATTCTCTCTTTGCCTTTGAATGTTGCCATTTTAATTACGATGAGTCTTGGCATGAGCCTCTTTGGGTTAATCTTCATTCGGACCATCTGTGCTTCTTGGACTTGCATGATGTCTTCCTCTCCTCAAGTCAGGGAAGTTTTCTGTCATTCCCTTTTTAAACACGCTTTCTATCCCTTGCTCCCCTTCTTCTCCCTCTGGTATCCCTATGATATGGATAGTGTTATGTTTCATGTTGTCCTGAAGCTCTCTTATACCTTCTTCATTCTTTTTCAGTGTTTTGTTGTTGTTGTTGTTGTTGTTGCCGTTGCACTGTCTGGGAATTTTTTTCTACCTTGTCCTCCAGCTCGCTGATCCAATCCTCTACTTCCTCTAGCCTGCTTTTGATTCCTTCTACTGTGTTCTTCAGTTCATAACTTGTATTCTTCATTTCCTCCTGGCTCTTATAACTAGTTTCTATGTCCTTTTTAATGCTGGCGTAGTTCTCAGTAAGTTCCTTATAGCTTCCCTGGAGTTCTTTATAGTTTCCCTGGAGTTTTTCTGCAATTCCCTTGGAGTTCGTTGTAGTTTTCTCTGAGTTTGTCAAGTTTATTGAGCTTCCTTATAACCATTCTTTTGAATTCCATGTCTGATAGTTTGCTCGCCTCTGTTTCATCTAGCTCTTTTTCTGGCTATTCCTCCTTTATTTGTTCCCATTGGGGGTTTGTTTCTTTGTCTCCCCATTTTAGGTGCATCTTCTTGTTTGTTTTTATTTCTTAGATTTGTCTGCTTTGACTTCCTGCCTTCATGGTATGACCTTCTGTAATAGGAGACCTGGGGGATTCAGTGTTGCAGTCTCTTCGATCTCCTGAGCTTGATGCTCTTGGAATTCCCTTTATGCTGTGTGTTTAGGCTGTCTGGTGGGATTTCAGTGTTTGTGGTTGTTCTATTGCTCTTTTGGGGAACCTTTCCTCTCACTAGTTGAGAGTCACTCTTCCCACCACATGTTCAATTCTTTTGTGGAGATGATGTTAAAACACAAACAAACAACCCTGGCAAGAAACCCATGCCCTCAAAAGATCCCCCACCCATAATCACTGTAGCAGCAGCAAATGAGGTAGCATTAACATAGATGTAAAGAGATTAAGACTATTATACTAAAGGAAAAGCAGATAAGAGTTGGCTAACTGAAAGGAAGATGACTTTTGAGAGGGAAAGTGGAGGAGTAATAATAGTAGTGAGTAGGGACACGGCAATGTGAGACAGTAAGTAATATTTACATTGTATGTTGAAAAAGGGACAGAGAGGGTAGAATGAAGTGAGAGAGTGGAAGTGTATAGTATTACGTTTATACAGAAGTTATATGTTATATATTTAGTGCAAGAGGGAGCATGAACAAGGCAAACAAAAACCATAAAGAAGAATAAGAATAAGAGGGAGAGAAGGTAGGAAACAGACCAAAGAAAGAGCTTTCCCCCAGTACAACCTTTGGGCTATGGTTGATATAAGTGGGATGGGACTAAGAGGGTAAAAAGAAAGAAAGAAAAGTTTAAGAGATGCCCAAAGGTGAGGGAAGTGAATCTGAGATGATATACTAAGAATGAGGAGTGAAAACCATGCTAAGAGAGGAAAATATTTTTTTTCATATTTAAGCTTACAGAATGAGAGAAATAGGAGAGAAGATAGAATTTAAGACCAAAGTAAGAAGAGGAGATCGGAGGTTAAGGTGGGGTAATACAAGGGGGGAGCAACATATGATATTTGGAATAAACTATAATATAACAACTGATATAGTGACTTAAAATGCATAAACTGAGAGGACAAACAATAACTCACGAAAAATACCATGGTGGAATTTTCCCCAGTAATATCTGGTTTTTACTGCTTTCATCTCTTTCTGGATCTGGCCCTGGTCAGAGTTCCATGGGTTTCATATCTTCCTTTCCGGCTCTCTGTCTGTGAGGAGATATAGCTAAATTCTAGGGCTGCTATTCTCTCGCTCGTGAGTCTGCCACAGCTCTCTGCTATGACCTGCACTGAGTTGGGGTCTCCCCCTCCACTGGTTCTGTGGTACCCTGTAGTGCTCTTCATTTTTGTTTAGCAACTCTACTCTGCCGATGAGCTGGTGTGCATGCCCATAGTCCTTGCCCAGTCTTGGGCCTTTTTTCCTCTCCTTTTCCAAAAAAGTCTCTGTGTGGCTTCCAAAGTGCAGCACTGGTCTGTCTGTGTTTTTGTCTGGCAGAACATTTGTGTGTGCATGCTCGTGGGTACAGGGATGCCAGACCATGGTCCCTACCAAATCCCAGGTTGTCCCTCAGGTTTCCCCCATGTGCATCCCTCTCTGTAGCTCAGTTCTGCATTTGTGTCTGGCAGAGCCTCTGTGCGCATGCGCCCATGGGCGCAGGGCTGCCCGCCCCGGGGGTCCCTACCAAGTCTTAATCCACACAGTTCCTTGCAGTCAGGGCTGGCCTCTGTGTTCCTGTGCCTCCGACTGTTTCACCAAACCTTCTGGCTGACTCCATTCCCGGATGTCGCTGGTCAGGACGCCTACGGTGGTAGTGCAGTTTCCAAGCAGCTCCCGGCTAATGAGCCGGTCAGCAGCTGCCCCTTTTGGTACATCAGAGGTGCTGGGCTACGAAGCCCAGTGACTCTGCTTGGAGAGTGCAGGCCATGGTTACTGGCCTCTCCCATGCTGTTCCCACACTCCCATCCCTGTTCGCCCTCTCTGAAAGCTGCTCTCACTCACTCTCTGCTCCATGTGTATACTCCAAGTCCTTCCGCGATGGGAGCAGGCAGACCACACTGCTATTTACTCTGCCACCATCTTTCTCTTGTCTCTCCCACATCTTTTTTAAGAGATAAACTGGCACGACCTGCAAACCTGTTAAAATTTTGTTCATGGACATGAAGCTCCTCACGGTCCTGCACTCCTAGGGTGGAGGGGTGTGGGATGAGCTGTGAGGTGGGGAGTTGGGGCTCTAGCTTCAGGCCCCTCTATTGACACCCCTCCTCGGTGAGACAGATGCTCAAGGTGGGTCTCTATTGTATATTTTTAGTTCAGCTCCCCTCCAGGATTTATTTTTGATTCTATCTTACATTTTCTGTTTCTTTTGAAAATTTCTCATTTTGTGTATCTTGTTTTCCTGAGTTTTAGTTATCTACCTGTGTTCTTTTGCTGCTCACTGAGCTCCTTTATAAGTATTGTTTTATTATTGAAGCAGTTCATGGGTCTCCATTTTATTTTAGTATTGATTACAGGAGCTTTATTAATATTCTTGGGCCATTATGGTTGCCTGATGTTTGAGATCCAGGGAGCCTTATGCTGATGTAACTTTGAAAGAACTGAAACATCATCCAGTCTGCGCAGAATGATTGTAGCTGGCGAACACCTCTCTTGCTCAAAACTGAAGTGATTGCCTCCATAATTGCTGTCCCAGAGGACTGAAGCCTGTTCACAGGATTGCTTCATGTACAACCCTGTCTGAGGTCTACATCCCTGTTATGGGAACACCTATAGTTGTGATTTCTACTGGGTCTCTTGGGTGGTCCACTGTGCATGCAGTATTGACTTGTGATTCTGAGAGAGTGCTATTACACTCAAGTTATGAACTGCTTTAATGAACATAGTTGGGTCCACGATTCTCAAGCCTATTACCGATGGTACAGATGGTCACGGCTCCTCCTGGTTGGCAAAGGGATCGCATAAGGGAAAAACTACACCTGAGTTAAGAGAAGGGTAGGACTTCTTTCTGTCCATAGCAGAGTCCATGGTTCGGCCTACCATTGCTGTGTGTTTTTCCCTTCAGAAAGCAGTCATCCTTAGTCTTGGGTTCCGCAGGGATTTCACAACCTTCTGCATAGATTTTAAAGCTACCACAAAGTCATTTTGGTCTATGGATGGCTGAGAAATATTTGTTTCTTTGGGGGATGCGGGCTGGTGATCTGCTATTCTGCCATCTTGGTGACATCACTCCTCAATTTTTAAAATTTTGCCTATGATGTAACTTATCAGAGATTTATTAAGTTTATCTTGTTTGGATTTCCCTAAACTTCTTTAGTCCGTAGACTTCAGTCTTTTAACAAATTTGGAGAATTTTCAAACAATATTTTTTGAATGCTTTCCCAGATACTCTCCATTACTCTCCCTTTGAAGAAATAAGCCAAGTGCAAAAACATTAGATCTTTTATTACAGTCTTCCAGGTCCCTAAAAATCTGTTCGATTTCTAGAATATTTTTGGTGTAGTATTCAGATGGCTAATTTCTCTTGAGCCAATCTCAAACGAAAATATTTTAAAAATTCAACTAACACACAGGTAAGCAGAGGAGATTTAACAGAACAAAAAAGGAGCCAACTAAAAGAAAGGTAATAGTAAAGTGGCATAATTAAATCTTAAGTTATAAATAGTTGTATTTAATATAAATGGCCCATCTAACAGAGACTGTCAAATTAATACCAACCAAAATCATCCCATCTATATTCTATGAGAAATTTACTTCATAAATAATGATGTAGATATGTAAAAAATAAAATAGTAGAAAAAAGAATTCCATGCAAACTAAGAAGAATAAGCCTGATTTTGGACAAGACGGCAGAGTAGGTATACTATGAGCTCACCTCTTCCAATAAGCACATTGAAATTGCAACTAAATTATGGAAAAACAGACATTGAGAGCTACTTGAAGAGGAGCTGAACAGAACTCCTGTAACTAAGAATATTAAGAAGAAGCCATGTTGAAACTGGTAGTAGAGGCAAATATGTGGACCCTGCAGGTCCACACCCACAGGGTGGTGATTATAAAACAGGAGAGGAAGCTCAATAGTGAATCCCCCACCCACACTGAGAAGTGGAGGATCCCAGGCCCACACCCAGCTCGCCAGTCCAGGTAACCAGTGACATGAAGAGGAATCCCCATAATATCTGTCTGTGAAAACCAGCAGAGATTGCATTTGAGAGACAAAAGCTGTGGGAGATAGATACGCTGCTCTTAAAGGATCCAAGCACAAACTCACTCCTTCTAAGTTCCAGTGCAGCTCAGAAAGTGCCAGGAACATAGGAGGTAGACCTTAATTGAATGTCAAGGGGAGGACTTAAAAGGCAGGGGTTGGGGCAAATCTCCGAGGAAGGAAGTTCTGGCATGTGTCATTGTTACTTGGTTGAATTCTCTTGCCACTCAGCTGGCCCTGCACAGGTGGGTACCAAACGTGTTCTCTCCACTAACCTGGTTAACACTTCTCCCTGCCCTGGCGACTCCCTGTGATTCTGCACCACCCTCCTTGCTCCCCTGGCCAAACATTTCATGGTAACTTCTCCAAACAAGCAACCTGCCTAGCCCATGAGGCGGACTTTCTCCCAAATTTACAAACCTCACACAAGTGGTGGCTGCCTACAGTTTGCACTGCAGACTTTCTCAGAAGTTTGCAAACCTCGCACAGATGATAGCTACCCTGGGCTCATGCTACAGTCTCTCAAAGATCCACAAATGCCACACAAGCAGTAGCCATTGCAGGTATTTTAGCTCCTGCCAAGTGTCCCAAAGCCCAGAACAGCCAACTACCAGTTTTAACCTGTATTGTAAATCCCATCAAGTAGCTCACAGCTTGTTGTAAGAGGCAGCCAGTCATGGCCTGGAGTATAGTTCTAACCAAGCATATCTGAGCACATCACGACTGGCAGCTGGAGTCTTCTCGCATGGTAGTGTCCACTGAAGACTCTCAAGCCTGGCACAAATGCCAGCCCGTCTCGGTTCACGCTGCAGCTTCTCCCAAGAACTTCCAAACCTAGCCTAAGTGGCAACCAACTGAAGATTACTTTGTAGCATCTCCCAAGTGGCTCTGAAGTTTGGCATAACTGGTGGCTGCCATCAGCTAGTGCCTCAGACTCTCTTGAAGGTCGGCAAACCTCACACAAGTGGCAGCTGCATTTGGCTCACATTTCAGACTCTCTGAGAAGTCCAAAAGCCACAGACAAAGAGTGGCTGCCCTCAACTCATGCTAAAGAATCTCTCAAAGTTCCACAAACCCCCCACACAAATAGCAAAGTTCCACAAAACTTCCACACAAATAGTAGTCAGCCTCGATGTACATTGTAGCTCCAGCCAAGTGACCTCAAGCCCAGCACAAGCAGCGACCAAGCTTGATTTGCATTGTGAATCCCACCAAGTGGCCCCAAGCTTGGCATAAGTGGCAACCGGTCTTGTCCTTTAACAGCTTGAACTAAGCAACCACAAGACTAGGGAAAGTGGCAGCTGGCCTCAGCTTTTAGTGTATAGCCTCTTCCAAGTACCTCCAAGTCCAACACGAGTAGCAAGCAAACACAGATCACCTTTTAACTTGTACAAAGTGGTCGAAGCCTGCCAAAGTGCCAGCTAAGTTTGACCCGCACTGGAGATGCTCCAAAGAGTCTCCAGGCCCAACACACAGATGACCACTTTCAGACTGCAGCAGAGCTTTAATCAACCAGTTCTGAAACCAACACGCCTGAAGGGTGGCATCAATGGCACCAGAGGATCACTAAAAATAGTCTTGCACTATAGATCAGCCCGTGCACAACAGCTCTTCTTTTGTACCACCTGGTTTTAGGACTTATTATATAGTTACATTAACACTTACAGTTAATAGTTATAGATATGAGACTCACTGTCAAGATCGTGTATATTGGCATAGGAACAAAAACCTAGCTCAATCAACCATAGTGGAAAGTTTAGAATATGTCTCAAACAAGTATAGCCAACAACTTTTGACAAAGGTGGAAAAGTAGTTTAATGAAGAAAGGATACTCATTTCTACGAATGATGTTCAGAAATTGGAACTCCATACATAAATTAATGAATCTTGACCTTAATATCTTATACTTTAAACAAAAATTAACTCAATATATAACTTTTAGAATAAAATAAAATCTTCAAAACTTGGGTTTAACAGTTTTCTTAAACATGATACCAAAATCATGATTCACAATTAAAAAAAAAAATTACATCTCGTTAATGAGGCTGTTACAGTTGTCCCCATTTCTTTTCCCTTTGCTCCCCTCTGCCCAGTACCCCCCTTCCCTCCAGCAGTCCCAACCCTCTTAGTTCATGTCCATGGGTCATGCTTGTATGTTCTTTGTCTATTGCCTTTCCTATACGACTCTTAACATCCCCTGGCCTATTTTGTACCAACCATTTATGCTTCTTAATCCCGGCACCATTTCCCCATTTCTTCCCCTCCCCCTTCCCAGCTGATAACCCTCCAACTGATTCCCATATCTTCGATTATGTTCCTATTCTGGTTGTTTGCTTAGCTTGTTTTTGTTCTTATTTCTCAGATCCTGTTGTTGATAGTTGTGAGTTTGTTGCCATTTTAATGTTCATAGTTTTGATCTTCTTCTTTTTCTTAAATAAGTCTCTTTGACATTTACTATAATAATGGCTTGATGATGATGAACTCCTTTAGCTTTACCTTGTCTGGAAAGTACTGTATCTGCCCTTCCATTCTAAATGACAGCTTTGCTGGATAATCTTGGTTGTAGGTCCTTGCTTTTCATCACTTTGGATACTTCTTGCCAGTCCATTATTGCTCACAAAGTTTCTTTGGAGAAAACACCTGATAGTGTATAGGGACCCCTTTGTAGGTAACTATGTCCTTTTCTCTTGCTGCTTTTAAGATTCTCTCTTTATCTTTAACCTTTGACATTTTAATTATGATGCGTCTTGGTGTGGTCCTCTTTGGGCCTAGCTTGCTTGGGACTCTGTATGCTTCCTGGACTTGTATGTCCATTTCCTTCACCAAATGAGGAAAGTTTTCCTTCATTATTTTTTTCACATAAGTTTCCAATTTCTTGCTCTTCCTCTTCTGCTGCTGGCCCTCCTATGATTTGGATGTTGGCACGTTTGAAGTTGTCCCAGAGGTTCCTAAGCCCCTCCTCATTTTCAAAAATTGTTTCTTCATTCTGTACTGGTTGACTATTTATTTCTTCCTTATGTTCCAGATTGTTGCTTTGAACCCTGGTTTCCTTCCCTTCACCATTGATTTCATGCATATTTTAATTCATTTCACTTAGCCTAGTCCTCACTTCTTTCCTTCTGCATTTGCAATAGTCAAGCGTATTTGTCAAGTCTGTGAGCACCTTTTCTTTTTTAGAACTTTATTTATTTTTTATAATATTAATTAATGAATTAATTTTTCACAAGGGTGACTTTATTTATTTTATTTATCTGTTTGAGAGAGAGGGGAAAGGAGAAAGAGAGGGAGAGAAACATCAATGTGCGGTTGCCTCTCACGCATCCCCAGCTGGGGATCTGGCATGCAACCTAGTCATGTGCCCTGAATGGGACTCAAACCAGCGACACTTGGTCCGCAGGCCAATGCTCAATGTGAGCACCTTTATCACCAGTGTTTTCATCTCTGCGTCTGTTAGGTTGGCGATCTCCTCATCACTTAGTTCTCCCGCTAGAACCTTGATCTGCTCCCTCTTTTGGGCGATACCTCTGTGTTCTCAATTCACATCTTCCTGTGTTTGCTTCTGTGTTTTAGGTGGAGCTGTTGCACCTGTCACATTGTAAGAAGTGGAGCTTTAGGTATTTGTCAGTGACAGGCGACTTGTTTCACCGCATTGTGGTGTACGTGGGGGAGGTGTCTGCGTGGTAACAATGCCACTTGCTCAGCACTTGCCCCTTTTCCAGGCACTTGCCCTACTTCCTGTATGGGACTGGCACCCTTCTAGCTGTTGCTCTGGTTGTGGTTCCCAGAGTGGGTAGGTTTGTGGATATTCTAGGACCATGGAGGCCTTCTAAAGAAATGGAGTCTGCTGAGAGACCAGCAGTTTCTTCTGCCACCCCACCCCCCACTGCTTTGCACAGTCAGAAGCAATGAGGCTTTGTTTTCCCTGGAACCAGAACTGTGAGCTGTGCAGCCTTGTCTGGGGCTCGGACCGTTCCCCAGATGTCCCTCCCTACTTTTTTCTTAATGTGTGACTGTGCTTTCTGTCGGCCAGTCACAGCTGCTGTCACTGCTGCCAACACACCACATTCTCTCCACCCCAGCTCTGCCCCTCCTGCCTGTCTGAATGAGTATTTCTTCTTTATATCTTTGTTTGTTGGACTTCCATGCAGCTCGGATTTCTGGAACTTCTGGTTGTCTACAGTTTTGAGGTAGTTGTATTGCTTCTCAGTTGTGGAGGGAGACGCAGCGTGTCTGTCTACCTACACCTCCATCTTGGCTGGAAGTCCCGAAACATTTATTTATAACTACTCTTTTTTTCTTTTAAAATTATTTTTAAGTATATTTTATTGATTATGTTGTTCCAGTGGTCCCAATTTTTTCCCTTTGCTCCCCTCTGCCCAGTACCCCTTTCCCTCCAGCAATCCCACCCCCTTAGTTCATGTCCATGTGTCATACATATAAGTTCATTGTCTTCACCCTTTTCCATATTGTTCTTAACTTCCCCCTGTCTATTTTGTACCAAACAAGTATTCTTCTTAATCCTTCCACCATTTCCCCATTTATCCCCCTCCCCACTCCCAGCTAATAACCCTCCAAATAATCCCCATATCTTTGATTCTGTTCCTATTCTGGTTTGCTTAGTTGGATTTTGTTTTTACTTTTTAGATTCAGCTGTTAACAGTTGTGAGTTTTTGTCATTTTAACGTTCATAATTTTGACCCTTTTCTTAAGTAAGTCCCTTTGATATTTCATCTAATAAGAGCATGGTGGTGATGAGCTCCTTTGGTTTTAACTTGTCTGGGAAGCACTTTATCTGCCCTTTCATTCTAAATGATAGCTTTGCTGGATAGAGTAATCTTGGTTGTAAGTCCTTGCTTTTCATCACCTTGAATACTTTTTGCCAGTCCCTTCTTGCCTGCAAAGTTCCTTTTGAGAAATCAGCCTATAGTCCTATAGGCACTCCCTTGTAGGAAACTCTTTGCTTTTCTCTTGCTGCTTTCAAGATTCTCTCTTTATCTTTAACCTTTGGCATTTAAATTATGATGTGTCTTGGTGTGGTCCTCTTTGGGACTAGTTTGTTTGGGACTCTGTATGCTTCCTGGACTTGTATGTCTGTTTCCTTTGCCAAATTTGGAGAGTTTTCCTTCATTATTTTCTCACATAAGTTTTAAAGTTTTTGCTCTTCCTCTTCTCCCTCCAGTACCCCTACGGTTTGGATGTTCACATGTTTAAAGTTGTCCCAGAGGTTCCTAAGCCTCTCCTCATTTTTTTTCTTAATTGTTTCCTCATTCTGTACTGGTTGACCGTTTTTCCCTTATGTTCCAAGTCATTGATTTGAACTTTGGTTTCCTTCCCTTCACCATTAGTTTTGTGTGGATTTTCCTTCACTTCATTTAGCATAGCCTTCACTTCTTCCCTTTTGCACTTGCTTGCCATACTTAAGTATATCTGTCAAACCAGTTAGTATCTTTATCACCACTGTTCTAAACTCTGATTCCATTAGGTTGGCTACCTCCCTCCTCGTTTGTTAGCTTGGCTATCTCCTCGTCACTTAGTTCTCCCACTAGAACCTTGATCCATTCCCTCTTCTGGGCCATACTTCTCTGTCTCCTCATCTTGGCAGGCTCCTGAGTTTGTTTGCCTCTGTGTCTTAGGTAGTGCTGTCACTGCTGTTATGTTATAAGGGGCGGAGCCTTAGGTATTTGTCAGTACAGGGCTACCCGTTTCACCACGTTGTGGTGCTGTTTGTGGGGGAGGGGTCTGAGAGGGAACAATGCCACTTGCTCAGCACTCGCCCCTTTTCCAGGCACTTCTCCCACTTTGTATGGGACCGGCGCCTCTCTAGCTGTTGCTCTGGCCATTGTTCCCAGAGTAGGTGGGTCTGTGGACGTTCTAGGATTGTGGGGACCCTTTCAACAAGTGTACTCTGCTGAGACACTGGCAGTTTCTTCCTCTGCCTCAATCCTCACTGGTTTGCAGAGTCAGAAGCAGTGAGGCTTTATTTTCCCCAGTGCTGGGACTGTGAGCTGTGTGGTCTGGTCTGGTGCTTGGAACGCTCCCCAGGTGCCCCTCCTGACTTTAAAAAATGTGTGACTGTGCTTTCTGCTGGCCTGCTGCTGCCGCCACCGCCGCCGCCGCCGCTGCCACGACACCGCATCCTCTCCACCCTGGCTCTGCCCCTCCTGTCTGGATGAGTATTTCTTCTTTATATCTTTGTTGGACTTCTATGCAGCTTGATTTTCTGAAACTTCTCATTGTGTTTAGTTTTGAGGTAGCTGTATTCCTTCTTAGTGGTGGAGGGAGATGCAGCGTGTTGGTCTAGGTCTCCACCTTGGCCAGAAGTCCCTATTTATAACTACTTTTAACCATCACTTGAGCTATTACTTAAAGATTGTTTTTAGCTAATCAATCACACATATTTAGTATCGCCCCTGGCTCAGTTAGATTTATAGGGCTACAGTATCGATTGTCCCTGTACTAATGATTGTTATGGAAGAGAAGGCATGCCTTTTTTATACTATATCCATTTCCATATAGCAAGGACTTTGTGTAATTCAGTAGAGAAAACAATGCTCATAGCTCAACTTTTAAATCTAAACCAAGCATTCTGAGCCCACAATGAAATATACTAGTTATACTACCGATTACAAGCCAAAATTTATCTCATACATTAAGTATTAAAATAAATAAATTCAATAGAACATTTCATAATTCAAAATTGTCCATCATATTAGAAAGTGTTACTAATTTGCATTTTTATAAACCACTGTGAAGTGAAGAGCCCCACATTAAGAGTTATTTTATTTTCTTTGTTATTGGTGAACTCAATATATTGATAAAAGCTGGTTCATAGGAGGCCACTATCATAAGTCCAATCGTTACATAGGAAGAAATCTTATGAAGAAACGAACTATTATATCATCACCTCCCAAACCACAATCCTGACTAAATGACTCAAAATTACAAGTTCATGGTGTAAAAAAAAAAATAATAATAATAATGAGGAGAATAAAAGCTAATAACTTAACATACATTCAACATTATATGCCTAAACATTTCATTATCATTATTACATATCACCTTCAGAATAATACTATTAAAACTACAATCATTGTTCTCTGTTTTTACAAATAAACTACAATAAATCTGTTAAGTAAACAGACTTAAACCGAGGGTTATAAATTTAGAAACCTTAATATCTTTCTTTTCAGTGCTAAGAGGTTTCTGATTCACGTGAATTCAAATGTGGGAGCATTTCTGAATCCATTGAGATATTGCTTCCTGGCCATCAATTTGGCTCAAATAAACTCTCCAAAAATTCTCTGTATTTTCAAATGTTTCTTACATCGATAACAACTTGACAGAGTCAGCAGGATTCCGAAGAATCTTACCCCGGACCACGTTGCAGACCCAGACTCATGCTATGTATCAGCAGAGGCCCATTGTGCCTCACTGGCTCTTCGTTTTCCAAAGGGTGAACTCGGGTGAGTTTCAACTGGAATTCCAGACCTCCCTGTTTTAAGGTATGAGACCCTGACTTTATCTGAGTTGTCTTTTTAAATCTTCAAAGTGGAACTAAGATTAAAGGTTGACAGAACCCAGGTTAAGGCAGGGCTGGAGGGGAAAAATGAGTGGGTGGTTTTTTAATTTTGCTTTTCAATTCGTATTGCTTTCTGTGAATGTGAAGTACAGACTGTACAGATCTCAAAATCAAACTAAAATTAACATGGTAAACTGTGCCTCCAAAGCCAGAGAAACTCCCACCCCCAGCCCTCATTAATACTCCTGGTAGAAAGCCTTGACTTGTACGTGCATTAAAGAAAGGGGAGGGTTTAACCAGAAGTGTTACCAACTTAAAATGGCCAAACTACAGTTTTCTTTTGGAGCCTAATTTTTTTTTGCATGCAAAATTAGAAAATACTGGCTCTAAAACTAAACTGAATGAATGAGAAGCTTATTGATTTAGAAATTAAAAGCCTCTAGGAGGAGCACAGATAACCTTTTCAAAGGTTAACAAGAAAATTTAGAGACTATCTCTGAGCTAAAGAAGACTTCTGAAGCTAATAAATGCCATCCCCTCACCTCGCGCCCACAACTCCAAAACCAAAGTTTGCCTTTGAAATGCAAATGCCTGGTGTCCAATAACTCTTATCTGGACTATCTTAATGTGCAAATTTCTGGAAGGTAAATCTTATGAAAAGTGTTGAAAAAAAAACCCTGAGCCACACCTGATCACCTTGATTTAATTTACTTCACCTATTCCTCTCTAAATTAGTGAATTTTGGTGAAAGTTATTGGATATCTAGATATTTTGAAATGCTAAAACGTTGATTGCTAGACAAGTCTTGGGTTTGCCTGCTTTGGCTTTTGTTGCAGAGGCTGTAGAATGGATTTGGAGCTGTTAATGAGTGCCTTGCTGATAAATGTCTTTGTTAGAGGTGTGATTCTTGAAAGCGAGTGTATTTGCCAATAGAAGAAACTATGTTTCTACAGGTTGTGAAATGTGTTCATAAGAGTCAAACTAGACTTCCCTCTGGTGCCAGCAGCCCTGGGCGCGTGCCCAGGTGAGGTGAGGTGACTTCAGCGGGGAAACAGAGGCAGAGGTGGACCTCCACCGGCCCCGGACACTGAAGGGGTGAGGGATGACGGGCCCGAAGGCCAAAAAGCACGTGGTGCTGCCCACTCGCCCAGCGGCCCCCACGGTGGAGCAGACCCTGGAGGATGTACACGGGGCGCCCGCTGAGGACCTGGTCTTTCACTGTCCTGGCCCTGGAAGACTCGTCAGACCCCCTAGGAGGGCTGAGAACCCTGAGGCCCAGTAGGAGCAGCTCTACCAGCACGGGCTGATCAAGTGTTTACTGCATGCTGAGATCTCATTTACTCACAGGTGGGCTATATGCAGATGATCCCTTCACTTGGTCTGGATTTCAGATTGCCTTTCCAAGAACCATCTGATGGTAGTGATAATATATAGAAAAAGATCTCTGTCATTGGTCTCACATCTCAGGGATGTTCCTGCCCCCTTCCCCCAAAGGAATACACATAGCAGGGGAAACTCAGGAATTATATTGGGAAGGAATTCAATCGTTTATATGAATGTATCACGAAAAGAACGAGCAGCTCATGTGACGTTTCTGTAAAATACGTCTCAGAGTTTGAAAGCAATTGTTGCTTAGTACCTGTTACCAGGGCTCTTTCAGGTAGTGACAGAGTGTGTGTCTTATAAGAAAATACAAACTATATACGGTCAAAAGCAACTTTATTAAATGACCTGGAGAGTCACACATCTGAGCAAGCAGAGGCAAGTACAGGTGTCAGTGATATTTTAACAAATTAATTTGTGAACAAAAAATGATGAGGACCGTGCCACCCACAACTGCCAGAGAAAGATCTAAAACAAACTTATCACATTCTCGAATTTCCAGAATGTCTTTATGTGTGGTAAAGGATGGAGGGATCACACGTTTCGTGCAGTCGGGGTTTCTTACTAATGCTACGAGTGAGAGGTCTCTTGGCTAAGGTGTGGGTGCAGGGGGAGAGTTATTTCGCCTTGCTCACGATTGCCGATCTCTTTTTTATTTCCCTTAAGATATTTTTATCAAATAGTTCTTTTTCCCGGTAATGCACAGGTGGCCCTTGCAGGTACTTTACTTCTGCCTCCTTGTAATCTAGCCCATCAAGGGCAGCAATTGAACAAATTATGGCTTCTGGCAGAAGGACTTCCAGAACAAAACTTACTTTGTCATCCCTTGTCAGAGACAGCGCCTTCTTGTCTATTTGCTTGTAGAGCTCTTGTAAATGCCCTACCACGTCATCCAACTGGTCTTCATCCTCCAGGTATGTCTCAACGCAGATCACATATCTGGCTGATTTCATAAATGACACCAGCCACCTGGACTGTTTCCTGCCTTTGAGGATGTCCAGAAGATGGGAGTCAGCTCCCTTTCTCCTCACGATGAAGTCCACGAGCTTCTGGTTTTCTCGGTCCCAAGCAGCCCTCATCTGGTCAGGGAGCGTTTTCTTGCAGGGCCCCTTCCCGCCTGGGGAGCTCTCCTCCTCGGAATCTTCCAGGTCGGCGTAATTCACCTTCGGGAAATCAACCTCAAGATGCGCCTCTTGGATGGCTTTCCTAATTGGGTAGCTGATGTCGGCGGCATAGTAGTCCAGGAAAGAACCCACAAAAGACCCGTGACTGAGCTGTTCTCCGTAGTGGGAAATCAGGGAGAAGCACCAGTTCACACCATGCTCGTACACTTTCTTGGCTCTCTCCATTAGTTTCTCCTTCTCCTTACAATGCAGATGCTTTAACCTGCGAAGAGGCACTCGAATGCCGCTCCATGCTGCGCACATGTTTGCATCAATCAGAAGCACCCTTGCAGTCTTCTCTGGGTGGCTGACAGTCTTCACCACTGCTGGCCAAAACGGGTGGTTTTGAAATTTAAACCAGACCACCATTCCTCTTTCAATGGGGCCCAGCTCCTGTGTGACAGCCTTGCTTATCAGTTGTGGCACATCCTTGGCGCCATGCTTCCTCATAGCGGTGGTGGGGTTCAGAGCCTTTGAGTCAACAAAAGGTTGAGGTTCCTGCCGTGTTCTCTGAAACTCTGGTGCCCACCGCTTCCTTGGTTTGCATGACAAACGGCGTGAACACCGCAGCTCTGGGTTAGGGGCACTGGAGGGTGCTGCCGCACCTTCAGAGCCTGGCTTCCAGGCACCCTGTGCAGGGTTCTTGATGTTCACGGAACAGTCAGAGGAGACAGTTGGGGTCTTGGGGCAGGTGCTACGTGATGCCTTTCTTTTCGGAGCCTTGGGCACAGTGACTATGGAACTGTGTGGCAGAGATGGAAGGATGGCTCCCCTTTCAGCCCCTGCACTGTTCTTCCTGACTATCGGTTGTCCCACATCCTCGGCAACATCCTTCTTCATGGCGGTGGTGGGGTTCATAGCCTTTGAGTCAACAAGAGGTTGAGGTTCCTGCTGTGTTCTTTGAAACTCTGGTGCCCACCGCTTCCTTTGTTTGCATGCCAAACGGCGTGAATACCGCAGCCCTGGTTTAGAGGCACTGGAGGGTGCTGCCACACCTTTGGAGCCTGGCTTCCAGGCACCCTCTCCAGGGTCCTCGATGTTCCCGGAGCAGTCAGAGGAGACAGCCAAGGTCTTTGGGCAGCTTCTGCATGGTGCCTTTCTTTTCAGAGCCTTGGGCACAGTGACGATGAAACTGGGTGGCCGACATGGAAGCACGCCTCCCCTTTTAGCACCTGCACCGTTCTTCCTGACTGTGCAATTCCGGGACCTAGCTTTTGAGGTGTTTGTCTTTTCCTTGCCCTCTTTCTCATGGTTGTCTTCTGAAAGCAATGGGGAGTTTGAGCACATGCTGAAACTCTCTGAGGACTTTGTTTGCTTTTTTCTTGGAACAGGAGCGACACATGTGTGTACCTGTGATTTGTCACCATCAGGGGTGTCTTCATCCCCTGAATGTACCAACAGTGATCTGGGGGTTTTCCTTTGGCTAAGACATCTCAGTGAATGCCCTTTGGGCTTCCGAGATTTTTTATGAGACTGTATCCATGGCCCCTTTGGAGACATTGTAATGGTCTCTGGATCATCTGATGCTCTGGATGGACCCAACTTTGCTCTCTTTTTCAGAATCTTCTGTGCCAATGTCAAAGCTCTCCTGTAGGCTGCTCGCTCTCCTGGTGGGACGCTGGCCTTTGGCTGGGCCACTATCGAAGAGAAGATGGATTCAACTTGAGACTCATTTAGGATCTTTACTTCCCTGCGTTTCACTTGAATAGTTTTACCTACTGAGAGTATTTCAACTTGTAGATAACATGGCTTTTTCTTCTTATTTTTTGGTGAGCGTCCGGATCTGGACAAAACCCTTGCTGGCCAGAACTGGCCTTTCCAACTGCACAAGACATATTTGGAGTCCATTATGACTGGTCTTGGGTATTGAAAGGTAATTAACAGAAGTCTAGGGGTGCAGCTGTCCCACAGCTACAGCAGGATTGTCCTCAGGCAATGTGTTTCACCACATGTTTTTGCCTAGGACTTGAGAGGGATTATTGCTTGTGTGACCTGTTCTTCTCCACCTGAATCTCCCAGAAATGCTGGAACTTGTGTTTTGATAGACTGAACTGAAGAATACTGGAATATGGAAAAGGAAAAGAAGAAGAGTGTCAGAAAGAACTGTTTTGGTGTGTAACAGGCAGAGTTGGGGGAGGCCGAGTACAAGGCAACTATTTGGGAAAAAATATGAAAGATACCAGAAGAATTCCACAGCCCTCTGAACCCACTTTGTGTCCTGTTGTCACTACTGCATAATAAAGATCACTTGTGTGTGGAGGTTGGCGTCATGTCCAGGATCTCATTTGTGCCATTGGACATCCAGTGCCTTTTGTGCTCCTCGGGGCTCATCCTAGGGGAATGCTTCAGGGTCTCTTTTCTGGTGTGCGAGCATGGCCCTGTGCACCCAAGGAAGTCAGAGATGACCTCCGATCTACAGACATGGGTATCAGCATGATAGCATGTCCAAGAGTGGGAACATAGAAGCCAGGGGTTCATGAAGTTCTTGTGGGTGTTAGAGGTATTCCCGTTCATAAGGATCGCTGCAGGCACAGGCCACTGGCTGGGACACACACCTCTTTGCTTCTCCATGGTGGTTTAAATGGATCCCGACTCCCACCCTCAAGCACCAAATCAGTGTGAAGTAGTGACTGTGCAGTGAGGAGCAAAAATAAAACACATGCCAAATGTCAACATGAAACAAATGATTGCAGATGAGATGTGTAGTACAATGGGAAAGTCTTACCGAATGCCAGGTGGACTGTGGTAGGCGAGGTTCTGTGAGCAGGATCTGTTGAACTCCAACTGCTTGTGGGACAGGCCCTTTACCCTTCTCTGGGCTTCTGAAGTGCACTGCTCTTCCAGGGATAAAATGGTACCAAATGCACCTCTATATTAATCTAGGAAATCCAAGCGAGTTAGTTAAATGGGGAATGAGAGAAGAGGGTGTACTTCCAGCCAAGATGGCAGCACAGGTACACATGCTTCCCCTCCCTCCACAACCATAAGAAGGAATACAGCTACCTCAGAACTAAAAACACCCAGAACTACCAGAACATTGCACGGCATGGAAGTCCAACGAACAGATACACAGAAGTAATACTCATCCACACAGGTAGGAGGGGCAGAACTGGGGTGGAGAGCAGGTGGTGTGGTGGCGGTGGCAGAGGCAGCAATGGCAGTGGCAGCAAGGCAGTGGCTGTGGACGGCCAGCAGAAAGTGCAGTCACACATTATGAAAGTCTAGAGGACAACTGGGGAATATATCCCAGCTCCAGACCAGACCACACAGCTTACGGTTCCAGGGCTCGGGAAAATAAAGCCTTGTTGCTTCTGACCGTGAGAACCAGTGGGGATTGGGGTGGAGGAAGAAGCCGCCAGTCTCTCAGCAGTCCTAGAACATCCACAAATCCACCCACCCTGGGAACGACGGCCAGGGAAACAGTTAGAGGTGTGCCAGTCCCATACAGGAAGTGGGAGAAGCTCCTGGAAAAGGGATGAGTGCTGAGCAAGCAGCATTGTTCCCTCTCAGACGCCTCCCCCATATACAGTGCCACAATGTGGTGAAACAGGTTGCCCTGTACTGAGAAACACCTAAGGCTCTGCCCCTTACCATGTAACAGGTACAACAGCTCTACCTAAGACACAGAGGCAAACACAGGAGCAGGTCAAGTTGGGGAGACAGAAATATGGCCCAAAAGAGGGAAGGGATCAAGGTTCCAGTGGGAAAACTAAGAGATGAGGAGATAGCCAACCTAAGAGATGCAGAGTTAGATACTGGTAATAACGATGCTCACAGACTGGAAAGACATGCTTGAGTATGACAAACTCTTAAGGGAAGAAGTGAAGACTATACAAAGTGAAATGCAGGAAAATCCACACAAAACCAATGGTGGAGGGAAGGAAACCAGGGTTCAAATCAATGGTTTGGAACATAAGGCTGAAATTAACAGTCAACCAGTGCAAAATGAAGAAAAAGAATAGAAGAAAACGAGGAGAGGCTTAGGAACCTCTGGGACAACTTTGAACGTGTCAACATCTGAATCATAGGGGTGCCAGAAGAAGAAGAAGAAGAAGAAGAAGAAGAAGAAGAAGAAGAAGAACAGCCAGAAATTGAAAATGTAGTGAAAAAATGGTGAAGAAAAACTTTCTTAATATGACAAAGGAAACAGACATACAAGTCCAGGAAGCACAGAGAGTCCCAAACAAGCTGGATCCAAAGAGTTCCACACCAAGACACGTAGTAGTTTAAATGCCAAAGGTGAAAGACAGAGAGACTCTTAAAAGCAGCAAGAGAAGAGATGAGTCTTCCACAAATGAGTTCCTATAAAACTGTCAGCCGATTTTCCAAAAGAAACTTTTCAGGCAGGAAGGAACTGGCAAGAAGTATTCAAAGTGATGCAGAGCAAGGACCTACAACCAAGATTACTCTATCCAGCAAAGTTATCATTTAGAACGGAAGGGGAGATACAGTGCTTCCCAGACAAGGTAAAGCTAAAGGAGTTCATCATCATCAAGCCATTATTATATGAAATGTTAAAGGGACTTATTTAAGAACAAGGAGATCCAGACTATGAATATTCAAATGACAACAAACTCATACCTATCAACACAGAATCTAAAAGCTAAGAACAAAAGCAAGCTAAGCAAATAACCAGAATAGGAGCATAATCGTCGGTCTGGGGATTAGTTGGAGGGTTATGAGCTGGGAGGGGGAAGAAGGAGAATGGTGGAAAAGGTGCAGGGATTAAGAAGCATAACTGATTGGTACAAAATAGACAGGGGGAAGTTAAGTATAATATAGGAAAGGGTGAAGCCAAAGAACTTACATGCACGACCCATGGACATGAAGTAAGGGGGGTGGGATAGCTGGAGGGAAAGGGGGGTACTGGGTGGAGGGGAGCAAGGGGAAAAATAATTGGCACAACTATGACAGTATAATTAAAAATATATATTTAAAAGAATAAATGGGGATAGAGTCATCATTTTCCCTTCCCCAACCTTGGAACGCATGCCATTCTTAAACAGAAATGTTAGTTAAATCTTATTTATAATGTAGATGCCATGCTTCTTTTCTTCCTTTTTTGCATTTCAATCTATTTCCAACTGAAGCTACTCCATTGATGCCAGTCCCTCCTACTCCACAGGAGTGGGCACTACTGCTTTCATGACAGTCCTCCTTTTCCTTGGACTCATAGTCTTTCAGAGCAGCAGCATGTGTGTGCGTGGTGTGTGTGTGACACAAACATTGGGTCTGTAATGCTAGTGTGTGTTGTTTTGTCCATCTAAAGACACATCACATGGGCTTGTGGAGAATGTAAAACGTGCAGAGCAATGTATGCAGGAGATGACACATTGTAGATGCTCGCTCTCAGTATGATGGCGAATGGGCTTCCCACACATCTCCCGTGCACTCGTATGCACATACCTGCACCTATGACCTACCATTGCATTTCCTCACTCAAGAGCATCTTGATCACCGTTTCATGTGAGTGCCTACTTTCACACCATTCTTGTGAATCTCTTGACAATGTGAACCTTCCGAAATTTAAGAACTTGAAGTAAATTTCAGACATTTAGTTGTATGGGATGCACATGCAATCCTTTTCTTAATCCTCCTCTTCCCACCCAGAAGTACCATGTTCATAGGTTCTACTTTTCTGTATTCACCGTACAGATAGGCATTATAATTCACTTATAGATTTTAGCTCATCCGTTATCAGTCTCCAATGATGCTCTTTAGAAGATGGAATATGATTTCGGTAGTAAATGCCTGCATGTGCAGCTTTGTTCACACACACTCATAGATATATGAACTATACCGTGACTTAATGTGTATAATTTGGACATAACATGGTCATGCAGGTCTCAGGTTCTCTGCCTTAGAGAACTTAGTGTACCTGCTCTGAGCACAGAAAGAAAGGAGGAAGGAAAAACAGGTAACTCAGTCCTTGCAGCCTCTCTGCAACAAGACTTGCCAGCCTGTCACACAAAGCAGGAGTGCCTGGGTGACCTCAACTCCAACCAGAGAGCAGCCAGCATCCCAAGGCACATGTACATACATACACACACACACACACACACACACACACACAAGCAAGCGCGCGCGCGCAATCACCCAGAATCACATTAGAGACACAGATGCCTGATATTGATACACGTAATCCTTGCTCTCTGCCTCCACACACGCATGCACATGTTTCTGCTTCTAGTATAGATGTTATTTGCAGTTTCTTTTAGTTCCTTATTTCAAAAACGCACATGGAAAACCCAAAATGATGTTTCAAATTAGAGAGTGGGACAAATACTAAGCGTCAATAATCTAATCTAACACCTAGGAATGCTTACTGCAAATGTGTAATGCATGGACTCGAGACATTTTATTCTGTTTATACATATATTATATAACATAGAAAACCACTTTTGAAATTGTAGAAACATTTTGAATATTCTCTCATATTCACATGTGTGTACATCTTTTCAAGTGTCAAACCCTTTAGTGGACCACTTTCAGGAGACAACCAAAATATCAGCCACAGTTAACTTTCCAACTAGTAAAACAACACCTCCTTAAGTGAGACAATCACCAAATGGAAGGGTGTTGAATGAAAACAGTAAATTGTCCTGCCATCGTATGCTTTGATCCATGGTTCAAACATCTTCCATTAAGGGTTGGTACATAATGTTGCAGATAATTTTCCTCTCCTATTTTGTACTAAGATTGCAACTCAATTCTCTCTCTAAAGGTGTGTGTGGGAAGTGGATACATGATTGGTAGATAGATAGACAGATAGAATAGTATGTAAATCTCGATCCTCTTTTGCACACCAGTCACAATGTGTTAAAACCAGAACTCTGAACAACACAAACTAACATTTAAAGTAACCCCAGGGCAAAAGTGGAGGTGTAGGTGGACACATCATACCTCCTTGCACAACCGTAAGGATTACATCTACCTCAAGACAAAGAACCACCTAGAACTGCAAGAGAATTGAACCGCATAGAAGCCCAACAAACAAATCTATAAAGAATTAATACTCATCCAGATGGTGGGAGGGGCGGAGACTAGGAGCTGGGGCGAGAGGATGAGGTGTAGCTGCAGCGGGGGCGGCAAAGCAGTGGCTGCAGCTGGCGAACCAGTGGTCATACATTATAGAAACTGAGAGGGACACCTGGGGAGCGACCCCACTCCCAGTTCAGACCGCAAAGCTCATGTCTCCAGCACCGGGAAAATAAAGCCTTTCTGTTTCTACTGTGAAAACCAGAGGGATTGGTGTGGCAGAAGAAACTGCTTGTCTCTCAGGAGAGTTCAGAGGGCCCCCACAGTGCTAGAATGTGTGCAAACCCACCCACTCTGGGAACCATCACCAGAGCCACGGCTACAAGGGTGCTGGTCACATATGGGAAGCAGGTGAAATGACTGGAAAAGTGGCAGGTGCTGGGCAAGCACCATTGTTCCCCCTCTGACTCCTTCCCCACATACAGCATCACAAGGCGTTGAAACAGGTCGCGCAGCACTGACGAAAACCTAAGGCTCCGCCCCTTAAAAGTAACAAGGTTACTTTTCTACCTAAAGCGCAGAGGCAAACAAAGGAGGCTGGCAAGTTGAGCAAACAGGAGTATGGCCCCAAAGAAAGAGTAGATCAAGGCTCCAGAGGGATAACTAAGCGAGGAAGACAGAGCCAACCTAATTGACACAGAGTTCAAAACACTACTAATAAGGATGCTCAGAGAAACAACTGAGTATGGCAAGTGCATAAGGGAAGAAGCGAAGGCTACACTATGTGGAATGAAGAAAAAGCCACATGAAACCAATAGTGAAGGGAAGGAAGCCAGGGTTAAAATCAATGTATTGAAACATAGGAAGAAATAACCAATCAACCAGTACAGAATGAAGAAACAAGAATATTAAAAAAAAAAAAATTAGGAGAGGCTTAGGAACCTCTGGGTCAACTTTAAGCATATCAACATCTGAATCACAGAGGTGCCAGAAGGAGAAGAGGAAGAGCAAGAAATCGAAAGCTTATTTGAAAAAATGATGAAGGAAAACTTCCCTAATTTGGTGAAGGAACTAGATATACAAGTCCAGGAAGCACACAGAGTCACAAACAAGTTGGTCCCAAAGAGGACCACACCAAGACGCAAGATGTAGCAAGGCAGGGGAGACATCCCGAAAGTCCCCACAGCCCATGGTTGGAGGTTGGGGAAGTACTTTTAAGGGACTTTGCATGCCAATGGCAGGCTGGGAGCTAGATAATAGCTGTGCTGCTGCCTGGGTGAAAGGGCAGATGATAAGGCTTAAGATACTTTTCATAGCAATGATTTATGGTGGATAGGGTCAGCATTGAAAATTAGGGGAGCCGTCAGGAAGGGGGGCATGCTGTTTGAAAAGATGTAGAAGGGCCCCTCCATTGACCATGAGGTCTGGTGTGAAAGAAGGGGCCATGCGGTTTTGGGCTAAGAGCTGGAGTAAGAAGGAGCATGGAAGAGAAGTGTAAAGGAGTGCCTCATGACGTGGTGGAGCAGGTTGTAGGAGCCATGTGACAAGAAGCAGCTGTGCAGTGTGCAGTCAGGAATCAGCCATGTGACCTGAACTAGTAAGGATGCAGGCATGCTGCTGCTTTGAAGGTGCCCGCTCCAGCTCACTCCGAAGCCACCAAGGACGCTGCCTTACAGACCCAGACTCTATATGGACTCCTGAAACTTGGGCATCCCAAGAGCGTCAGGCTCAGGAGATCGAAGAGACTATACCACTGAATCCCCAAGGACTCCTATAAAAAATCTCATACCACAAAGGCGGGAAATCGAAGCCATCAATTTTAATGAACAAAAACAAACAAGAAGACTCCAACATGGGGAGACACAGAAACATCCTCCCAATGAAAGGAAAGGAGGGATCCCCAGAAAAGAGAGAGAGATGGAATAGACATAAGCCAACTATCAGACACGGAATTCAAAAGAATGGTTATAAAGAAGCTCCATGTACTTGACAATCTCAAAGAAAACTACAAAAACCTCCAGGGAAATTACAAGGAACTCCAAGGAAACCACAAAGAATCTCAGGGAAGCTACAAGGAACTTACAGAGAACTACAACAGCATAAAAAAGGACATAGAAACTATTAATAAGAACCAGGAATAAATGAAGAATACAATTTCTGAACTGAAGAACACAGTAGAATCCATCAAAAGCATGCTAAATGAAGCAGAGGATCAGATCGGTGAGTTAGAGTACAATGTAGAAAAAAATTCCCAGACAATACAACAAAATGAAAAAAGATTCAAAAAGAATAAAGAGGGTTGAAGCGAACTGCAAGACAACATGGGACTAAAGAGCATTAGAATCATAGGGATACAAAAAGGAGAAGAGGAGGAGCAAGGGATAGACAACCTGAGAAAAAATAATGACAGACAATTTTCCTAACCTGATGAGAGAAAAAGTCATGCAAGTTCAGGAAGCACAGAGGCTCCCAATGAAGATGAACCCCAAAAGGCCCACTCCAAGGCACATCATAATTAAAAAGGCAACATTCAAAGACAAAGCGAGAATCCTAAGAGCAACAAGAGAAAAACACCAAATAATATACAAGGGAGCTCCGATAAGGCTAGCAACCGATTTCTCAACAGAAACACTACAAGCCAGAAGGGAATGGCAAAAAATATTCCAAGCAATGAAAAACAAAGGCCTGCAACCGAGACTACTCTACCCAGCAAGGCTCTCCTTCGAAATGGAAGGTGGAAATAAGGAGTTTCCCAGACAAAGGAAGACTAAAAGAATATGTCTCCACCAAACCAGCATTGCAAGACATGCTAAAGGGAATGCTTTAAGAGAAAGAAGAAGGAGAGGGAGAGGAACACAGGTACAAAGGGAAATGAATACATACATGTCAATAATAACCTTAAATGTAAATGGATTAAATGCTCCAACCAAAAGGCATAGGGTCTGAAAAGGATACGAAAACATGACCCACATATATGATGCCTAAAAGAGACACATGTCAAAACGAAAGATTTACACAGACTGAAAGTGAAGGGATGGAAAAAGTATTCCAAGCAAACGGACAGGAAAGAAAAAGCTGGGGTAGCAACACTTACATCAGACAAAACGGATTTCACAGCAAGGGCCATAAAAAGAGACAAAGAAGGTCATTTCATAATACTTAAAAGAACAATCCATCAAGAAGATGTAACCCTGGTAAACATATATGCACCCAACGTAGGAGCACCCAAATATATAAGGAAAATTCTAGAAGACTACAAGAAGGATATCAACAGCGACACACTCAATAGACAGATCTCCGAAGCAAAGAAACACCAAGGATATTGAGGCATTGAACAACACACAAAACCAAATGGACTTAACTGTTATATAGAACTTTTCACCCCAAACAAGCAAAATATACATTCTTTTCAACGGCACATGGGACATTTTCAAAGATAGACCACATAATAAATAGGACACAAAACAATCCTCAACAAATTCAAGAAAATTGAAATCATATCAAGCATCTTTTCGACCACAATGCTTTGAAACTAGAAAGCAACCTCAAGGGAAAAAAATCAAAGACTTCCAAACTCATGGAGAATGAATAACAGGATATTAAGAAATGAATAGGTTAACAATGACAGCAAGGAAGAAATCAAGAAGTTTCTGGAAACTAACGATAATGAATACACCACAGCCCAAAACTTATGGGACACAGCAAAAGCAGTCCTGAGAGCGATGTTCATAGAAATACAGGCTCACATGAAAAGTATAGAAGAATCTCAAATAAAAAATCTAACCCTACATCTACAAGAACTAGAACAACAACAACAAACAAAGCCCGGGAGAGTAGACAGAAGGAAATCATCAAGATCAGAGCAGAATTAAATGACAGAGAGACTAAACAAACACTTCCAAAGATCAACAAAAGCCGGAGCTGGTTCTTTGAAAAAACAAACAAACAAACAAACAAACAAAACCAAAATCGACAAGCCTTTGGCCAGGCTCATCAAGCAAAAAAGAAAGAGGACCCAAATAAACAAAATCAGAAATGGAAGAGGAGAAATCATGACTGATACCACAGAAATACAAAGGATTGTAAGAAATTACTACAAACAACTGTATGGCAAGAAACTTGACAACCTAGATGAAATGGACAAATTTCTAGAAACATACAATCTTCTAAAACTGAATCAAGAATAAGTAGAAAGCCTGAACAGACCAATAACACAGAGTGAAATTGAAATAGTAATCAAAAGTCTCCAGGCACACAAAAGCCCTGGACCGGATGGCTTCACAGGTAAATTTAACAAAACATTTAGGGAAGAACTAACTCCTACCCTAATCAAACTATTCTAAAAAATCCAAGAAGAGGGAAAAATCCCATACTCTTTCTATGAAGCCAGTATCACCCTAATTCCAAAACCAGGTCAAGACACAACGAAGAAAAAAATCTACAGACCAATATCACTGATGAATATAGATGCTAAAACCCGAAACACAATATTGGAAAACTGGATTCAGCAACACATTAAAAAGATCATACACCACGATCTAGTGGCATTCATCCCAGGGATGCAAGAATGGTTTAATATTTGCAAATCAATAAATATAATACACCACCTAAACAAAATGAAAGACAAAAATCACATGATCAATAAATGCAGAAAAAGCATTTGATAAAGTACAACACCCATGGATGATGAAAACATTCAGCAAAATGGGAATAGAGGGAGCATACCTCAACATATTTAAGGCTATAATTGAGAAACCTGAAGCCAACATCATATTCAAGGGACAAAAATAGAAAACATTCCCCCTGAGATCAGGAACAAGACAAGGATGTCCACTCTCTCCACTCCTATTTAACATAGTGTTGGAAGTTCTAGCCACAGCAATCAGACAAGAAAAAGAAATAAAAGGCATCCAAATTGGGAAAGAGGAAGAAAAACTGTCATTATTTGCAGATGACATGATAGTGTACTTAAAAAACCCTACAGACTCCACGAAAAAATTACTCGACACAATAAGTGAATTTGGCAAAGTAGCAGGGTACCAAAATAAATATACAGAAATCGAAGGCATCTCTGTACACCAACAATGAAATATCAGACATAGAAACAAACAAACAAAAATCCCATCGACTATAGCAACAAGAAAAACAAAGTACCTAGGAATAAACTTAACCAAAGAGATAAAAGACCTGTACTCAGAAAACTATGTAACACTGAAGAAAGAAATTAGGAAGGTACAAATAAATGGAAGCAAATACCATGTTGGTGGGTAGGAAGAATCAACATCATTAAAATGTTCATACTTCCCAAAGCAATATACAGATTCAACGCAATCCCTGTTAAAATACTAATGACATATTTCACAGACCTAGACGAAATACTTCAAAAATTTAGATGGAACCAAAAAAGACCCCGAATAGCCAAAGCAATCTTGAGACGGAAGAACACAGCAGGAGGAATCAGAATACCAGGTATCAAACTATACTCCAAAGCCTCTGTGATCAAAACAGTCTGATACTGGCATAAGAACAGACATACAGATCAATGGAACAGAATAGAGAGTCCAGAAATAAACCCGGGTCTATATGGTCAACTAGTATTTGACAAAGGGGGAAGGAGCAGAAAACGGGGTGAGAAGAGCCCCTTCAACAAATGGTGTTGCGAGAACTGGACAGGGACATGCAAAAAAATGAAACTAGACCACCAACTTACACCACACATGAGAATAAACTCAAGATGGATCAAAGACTTAAATGTAAGTAGTGGCACCATAAAAGTCCTAGAGAAAAACAGGCAGGAAAATTTCAGATATCCCATGTAGCAATATTGTCACTGATACACCTCCTAAGACAAGGGAAATAAAAATAAATAAATAAACAAATGGGACTACATCAAACTAAAGAGTTTCTGCTCAGCAAAAGAAAACATCAGCACGATGAAAAGGAAACCAACCATATGGGAAAACATATTTGCCAATGATACCTCAGACAAGGGGTTGATCTCCAAAATATATAAAGAACTTACTCATTAAAAACCAAGAAGACAGACAGCCCAATTAAAAAATGGCCAAAAGACCTGAACAAACACTTCTGCAGGGAGGATACACAGCGGGTTCATAGACACATGAAATAATGCTCAACGTCACTAACCATCAGAGAAATGCAAATAAAAAAAATCACAATGAGATACCACTTTACACTTGCCGGAATGGCCATCATGAACAAATCAACAAACAAGTGCTGGCGAGGATGTGGAGAAACGGGAACCTTACTGCACTGTTGGTGGGAATGCAGACTGGTGAAGCCACTATGGAAAACAGTATGGAATTACCTCAAAAAAAACTAAAAATGGAACTGCCATTTGAACCAGCGATTCCACTGCTAGAATTATACCCCCCAAATCCTGAAACCTCAATTCAAAAGAACTTATGCACCCCTATGTTCATAGCAGCCCTGTTTACAATGGCTAAGTGCTAGAAACAACCTAAGTGCCCATCTGTAGGTGAGTGGATCAAAAACTGTGATACATTTACACAATGGAGTACTATGCAGCAGAGAGTAAGAAGGAACTCCTGCCGTTTGTGACAACATGGATGGCACTAGAGAGAATCATGCTTAGTGAAATAAGCGAGGCAATGAAAGAAAAATATCATATGATATCCGCTAATACAGGAGACTAAAGAGCAACACAAACAAACGAACTGAATAGGACAAAGACTAGAATAGCAGTCAGTAGTGGGGAGGGGGGAGGGAGAGAAGGGGGATAAGTAACGGAAGGGTTTAATCAAAGAACGTGTATAAATGACTCATGGACATGGACAATGGGGTGGAATATGACTGTGGGAGAAGGGGTGGGCTGGGTGGGGCGGGGAGCAAGGGGGGGGGGAGAATGGGACAACTGTAATTGAAAACCAATAAAAAATAAAATAAAATTATATAAATGTATATATATATATATATATATATATTCAAAAAAATAAAGTAACCCCAAATTCTCGGAGACTTGGACATGAAGATGCTTCAATGTTTTAGTTCACAATCACATCTGACATGCCCGAAGAGAGAGGATACACAGAAGAAGACAAAACAACAGGGGGCACAATCAATAGCAACTCCGTAACCTCTAGCTTCATAGTTCATTTCAGGCCATTGGGAAATCAAGTTCTCAAATGCACTAGCTTTGATATTTCAGGTCCTGGTATAACTTCTGTTCTATCCCATCTGCTCTTTGCTTGAGCAAACAAAGAAGTGGAAGACAGAGCTTTCGTGTCCCCAATCAACAGCCACGAGTTTTGGAAGAACTATTTGGAAGCTCTATTCTCCTTTCCCCTGTGAGGGCTGTAATCATTTCTGAAGGAAAAAGGGAGGAGCCAGTGCTCTGAAGGTGGTGTCTCCAAGAGAGAGCCCCCAACACCGCCCTCAGCACCACCCCCAGAGCCAGACGTTCTTTCATGTTCACCCCAACTCCCCCTCCCTACAGTGACTAGCAGTTTCGTGGAGCTTCTTTGAAATGGCAGGTTTTGTGATTTGAACTGTCCCCCAAACTTGTATTTCCATAAAAACGTGACTTGGCAGTTCCCTTTGTTATAACAGAGCAACACTCTCAATGTTCTGTTATGAAGAAAATACATTCTTGCCTATTTTTGCACCCCTCATTCCCAGATGAATTCAGCATAAACCTTCACACTGCTTTTTTTGAAGCTTCTCATACAGTCATAGGGCAGATATTGTCATAAGAAATTTAAATATGAACAAGCAGAAGAAATGGTTAGGAGTCTGGAGCCAAATTAAATATCCATGGACTGTCTAAGCTGCATCGTCTGAATACTTTAAGCATTGTTTTATATATCCTTTTAACTGAAATGTTATTTTGAGATCAATATCTACAGTTGGCTGTAAGAAATAATAATAAAAAGAACAATAAAGATTTCATTGGGCTTAAATTCTATTTGTAGAATGATTGAGTGAGATGTGATATCTTGGAACATTTTTTCTTATGTCATTCACTAGTTTCACAAATGCATAGATGGCACGCCTACCTGGAGATGTGGGTTGTTCTTATACATACTATTTAAACGAGAACTACTACAAACTGGAAAAGCATGAACTGTCCTCAGTTTTCTCAAAGGAATAAAAAAGTTAGATTTCTGTCTCACCTGCAAATAATCAGATCTGACTCTAAAGATACATGCATCAGCCAATTACCAAGCTCTGTCTCCCAATTTCTCCTTAACAAACAAGCAGGAACTCACTTTTTGGGCCATCTACTCAGAGAAGGAGAAGCATGAGCACTTGAGCAAAGAAACACACAAAGATAATTATAGCAGTCCAAGCAGAGAGAGGGGTGTTGCAGAATGTGTGAAAGAGCAATAGCCAGCAATTTTCCAAGATAAAGAATCATTTCATGTGGTATAGTTCATGTGTCCAAACCACTATCTTCATTCATTCACAAACACACTCACACACACACACACACACACCCCTACACAAGCACAGTTATGCAAGCACATGTACAAACACATATAGGCTCTTCATAGTAAAACTTCTAGGAACCAAAGCAAAATGCAAGACCTTAAAAGCGAAAAGAAGAAAAGCCAACCTGCTTATTGGCAGGGCCGTCTTATTGTTTAATAGAATGATTTGGAGTCCAGGAAAAGCAAAGAGGGAGCAATGGGACACTCAGAAGGGTGCCACGGTTGGTACAAAATAGACAGGGGGAAGTTAAGAATAATATAGGAAAGGGGGAAGCCAAAGAACGTATATGCACGACCAGTGGACATGAATAATGGGGGTGGGATTGCTGGAAAGAAGGGGGGTACTGGGCCGAGGGGGAGCAGAGGGGGTAAAATTGGGACTACTGTAACAACATGATCAATCAAATATACTTAAAAAATAAAGAAGGCTGCCATGGTAGGCAGAGTGGGCACCTGTAGGTCTGGAGAAACCAGGGGAAGCAATGGTGGTTCTGAGAACTCATGACCCTAGAGGAGGAGGCCTCAGAGCTTGGGCTCAGATTTGTAAGGAAAAGGGGCTGCCCAACTCTGTGTGGTTTCCCCTGGAGGTCAAGGGAAGGATGCTCAAACCCAAGACCCCTCCCACTGTTGATGGGGAAAAGTGAAGCATTCCAGCCGCAGCTCTGGGATCTGAGAGGGGCCACCCCCGCCCTTGACCTGGGACTCCGATGTGTCAGGAGACTGTTCACCAGTCTGTCGGTGCTGGCCCCTACTGCAATCACATGCCCTGCCCCTGTCATATGAAGGGCCGTTATTGGGGTGGCCCCAAGAGGAGCAGGAATGGAGAGGAAGGTACAGCTGCTTGTGTCACTGTGTCATGTCCAGACTGCCCGTGGCCCCCTGGTTGAGCCTCACAGGCAGCTAGAAGGCAGAGGGAAAATGGAATGGGCAGAGTGCAGTGTCAGGATCATACAGCAGTGTACAGGACTGAGCTGAAAGGCATGGGTAACCTTTACCTGGAACCTGCTTCTTCTGGAGGCGCATCCCTGATAAAGAACGCAATGGTACATACTACAAAAGCTGTTTTTCTTTAGAAACACAAATAAACATATACAAACTGTAACATCAGCAGCATTCACTTTCCAACACATAACCAAAAAACACAGAGCCTTCAAGAAGGAACTTGTATTTATGCTTGTACAATAAAGAAGGAGCCATTAACTGATCTGAATTGTTTACTTAACTGTAATTAATGGTATGATACGAGGACATTTGACTGGTAGAGAACACACTTCTTTGTGTGTGTGTGTGTGTGAGCGACTCAGGGTGAGCACAATATCATCCCGCAGGTTACACAAAGTTACCTTACATCTTCCAACCCTGCCTATTTGTCTTGTTTGCAGGCTTCAAATCCTCTCTCTCACATCACACACATAATAGCTCTTTACTATGAGCAGGTGTAAATGAATAAGCTTATGGCTTTAAGGGTTCATGTGACAATCACTGTAAGTAAGCAGAGGTGTAAAAGAGAGATACTTGGGGATCTCTGCTTTCAAGAACTCAGGTGACAATACCCTCATGCAACAGATGTCACTGAGGACACTGACATGGGGATGGGGTATGACAGGTTACTCAACCACCCTAGCCCACAACAAGAGGAGCTGCCATCCTCTCTTATAAAACAGGAAGGATCAGAGCTCTTAATGTCCAACTAAAGGCCAAACACTGGCAACACACACACACACACACACACACACACACACACACACACACAGGACTCACATTGATTGGAGACACCGACTAGTCTTGATGTTTCTACCGTTACTGCAGCTCTCCAGTCTGTAAATGTTTCTGCCACCAGAAAAAAATGGCTTACCCTAGTTGCCATGGAAACTGGAATGGAATGTCAACAAACCGTTCTCTATGGAAACTGGTTTCCATAGATGCACAGCATTGATCTAGCTCTCAGTCAGTTACACCCCAACCAATCCAAGGAATGAATGGATGAATAAATTAATAAATGAATATAGAGAGAATACCTGATGTTCTCATGGAATAAGCATTGAGGGGCAGGAGAGTTTTTAACAAAGGGTGCCATGGAAAACCAAAAGGATAACAGCTCTGTCCTCCCTTGATTGAGACACATACACACACACACATCAGACACACAATCACACACATGCAAGTTTGTGCACTCAGACACACAATTCGGTTCCACGTCCTGTTAAGGACCTCTTCTCAACCTGCCAGGACATATGAGGCATGATATGTTTGTGCAGGTGATATCCAAGGAAACTCTGTCAATTGAAAATGACCTAAAGAGCCCTGGCCAGGGTGGCTCCGTTGTTTGGAATGTTGTCCTGTACACCAATAGGTTGCAGGCTTGATTCCTAGTCAGGGCACATACCTGAGTTGGGGGTCTGATCCCTGTGTGGGCCATGTTTGGGAGGAGACCGATCCATATTTCTCACATCGATGTTCCTCTCTCTCCCTTCCTCTCTCTAAAATCAATAAACGACATATCCTCAGGTGAGGATTTTGAAAGTAAATAAAAATGAAATGAAATAAAATAAAGTAAAACAGAGGGGACAAACTGAATGGATGAAACACCTGGAAGCCAGAGGAAGGCAAATCAGGGACTCAGGGTCCCGTGGCACGACCAAGGACCTTGGGTCTACCCTCAGACAAATGTGTATTGACAGGGTCATCAGCACAACATGCTTCCTGGGAAGGGATGAGCCCACAAAGAGCCCTTGACCTAGGATGATCGGAGGTCAGGATGAACCTCTCCCATGTGGAATCTGAGCTCAGTGTGTATTGCTCTAAGCACACTCACTGCCAACGGACATTATGTTCAGAGACAGGCTCCTGTCGTCGGGGCAGAGGGCACACACTTCCTCTCTCATAGTCATTTACAGTGGGGGGCAGAGCTGCCCTGTGATGTAGCTCTCCCTTCCGTTAATGAGCTCCAGGTGACCTTCTGTGGTCAGTCCTGGGCAGTGACGTGCTGGGGACAGGCCCTTGGGAGGGGAGAGTGCAGGTCTGATTTCTAGGGTCTTCTTATTTTCACGATGTAAATTCTCCCATCATGGCCGATTTCAAGCCACCAACATGGGGTCCACTGGATGCAGAATTGGCAACTGATGCCCCAGATAAGCCTTCATGGGCTGATGGCTCCAGACAGACCCAGCACAGCCCAGGATCCCAGCCTCTAGGGCCAGACAAAGCCATCCCACTCCACATGCAATCCACAAGAGAAGGCCAAGCTGGACTTTTCTATAACTGTAGGCTTTCAACAGGTTGTTAGTGTGGAGGAGAGGGAGAAAGATATCAAGACCTACCCTCTAGCCTATCCAGTTTTGGGGGACGGTAAATAGTGTGGTACATTCACAGTCAATGTTTGTAAATCAGAGAGGCTTTCCAAAAGACGGATACGGGTTTGAGTCTGAGCTCTGCTTCTCTTCAGCTGCGTGACTCTCATATTGTGACCTGACATCTCTGTTCCCTAGTCTATAATTTTGACAAATCAATTAATAGCGCTTCTTCTCTCAAGAGGCTGCTTAAACACCATTGTTGATTTATTGGTGATAGCCATTCTGATAGGTGAGAGGTGATATCTCATTGTGGTTTGAATTTGCATGTCTCTGATGATGAGTGACATTGAGCATTTTTTCATAGGTTTCTTGGCCGTCTGTCTGTCCTCTTTGGAGAAGTGTCCACTAAGAGCCTTTGCCCACATTTAAGTCAAAACCACACTTTCAGTACTTATTTTATTTTCAAAAAGTAGAGTGATTTTGACCTGGCTGGTGTGGCTCAGTTGGTTGGGTGTCATCCCACAACCCGGTCAGGGCATTTCCTTGCCTCCCTCCCTCCTTCCCTTCCCTTCTCTCTAGAATCAATAAAAGGAATGAAATATTTGAAAGGAATAGAGTGATATTTTTCATCAAGCACGTTTACATGGAAGCAACAATGGGCTTCCTATTATTTTAAATTGATGCATTAAAATCAATAGCTTAGTTTTCCCCAAATACTGGACTATTTTATGACAGTGGACTGAAAAGTGTTATTTTTATAGTTAAAATTGCTTGAAATCAAAACTGACACATTGTAAAATTAATCATTGTAAAGTATTCCATTCGGTGGCATTGCATAAGTTCACCGTATTGTGAAACTATCAAGCCTGTCTTCTTACAAAACACTTTGCCAAGTCCTGAAAGAAATCTTTTACCCAGTAACAACTCTTCATTCATTCCTCCTGCCCAGAATCCCTGGCAACCACTGAACTACTTTCTGCCTTTACGGACTGGCTTATTCTGGACACTTCATGTACATTGAATCATACATTATGTGACCTCTGGTGTGTGGTTTCTTTCACTTAGAATAATGGCTTCAGAGCTCATCCACATTTTAACACTCTTTCTTATGGCTGTATACTGTGCCATTGCATGGATAGTCTGCAAGATGTTTATCCATCCGTCAGCCCATGGGCACTTGGGTTGCTTCCATCATTGGCTGTTTTGAATGTTGATACTTCTGTGTTTTTAAATGTTTTTATTAGGGGGGTGGGGGTGTATCCCTGGGAGTGGAATTACTGAATCATGTACTTATTATATGTTGAAGCTTTTGATGGAACACCAAACCATTTTCAACAGCCACTGTAGCATTTAAAAGTACCACGAGCAATGTGTAAAGCCTTTGTTTACTCCACTCTCCCCATGACACTTGTTATTTCCCCTTTTTTCTGAGGGGTCATTTGGAGGTCATGTGATAGCAGCCTGAGAACGACATCTCAAGGGCGTGAGGACAAGATGGTCCCCATGCAGGAAGGCTGCCCTAGAAATTTCCTTCCTGTTTTGATTCAAGAGAAATTGTTAACTGCTTTTGTGGGGCCAAATGGAAGGTTCACCTGTTCTGCTCATCGGCCAACATAGACAAGGAAAATCTTCATTCTTTCACATAAAACAGAGCATCTGCACTTATTAAATATTATTGCTATTCTGACACAATTTTTTGTTAGTATGTCCTATTAGACTGAAGGCAAACATTTATAAAATATGGGAAATTAATTTTTAACAGAACTCCAAAATTACTTGTACTCAGACAAAGAGAACAATGATTTTTAACCATTAACAGTTTCACCTGCTGTGTTAAGAACATGAACTCTTCCAGAAGCACACCAACGACCATTGACACTGTGGTCTTCACATGGGCAATTACTGACGATGCCTATTCGTTAGCTTTCTGCCTGGGAACTCGGCCATATCTTACACAGCTGTATAACATGCTGGGGGCTGTGGGGGGCAGGTGAGGGACCAATGAACAAAGTCTTTAAGCAAAGAGGACATCGACTGTTGAAATTACAAGACATACTTAGACTTGGGCATAGCACTCAAGCCTCTGACTTGATCTTAGAAACCTGGGTTGAGCTTACTGCTTTATTGTACTAATTATTCTATGTGAGAACCAAAAAACGATGTTTTTCTTGATGCAAAAAATGTCCGACTTCGGACTAAAAATGTACTCTCTGTTTGGGCAGATGGAGAGACACGTTGCAAAGGGCTTGCTTATCTTTTGTCATTGAGTGCGTGTATGTTGCAATGCAGTTCAACATCGTTCACGCGAAGATAAAGCTTGCAAGGAGGCGCGACCAGCAAAAGAAGAGAAATAACTTTATCTTTGACTTACTGAGTGGCTTTCTGAAACCTGAGTCACCAGTTTAGGGTTGTCCTGTGCGAAAGGGCCAGGAAGCGATAAACAAAATAAATGACAGAATCCTAATGGAAAAGCACTGTTCTGTGAGCTACCAGTCGGGAAAGAGGAAGACTGGATACAAATGTTTATGCTAGCAACACGTCCAGTACTTGGGCAAATCAGTTTCAAGACTGAAGATAGAGCTGTGTGATGTTTATGACACCATAAACTTAAAGTGATTAATAAACTTGTTCTGGGAACTATAACCCTGGCCACGAGCCAGACTTGCCCCTACCCCCGGGGTTGTCTTTAAGTCTCAACAGGACACTGGAAGGCCATCAGGGAGACATGACTGAAGGCCATTCAGAGGGTTTCCATGGGAACTGGGTTGAAAGAATGCTTATTATGCTTTGGAGCATGCTCTGCTTTTCTTATCTCTTAGTTAACTATAAGCAATCTCTAGCAAGGAATGTATGAAACCTTGCGCCTAATGCCACAGTGCTGTCAAGATGTTTAATAGACCCTGACACGGACTGGTCACTGTGCCCTCTGTACTGGTCCACGTATCCTGTAATTGTCAACTGTAATCCAAACACCTAAAAGCTATTGATGATTTATGAGTTTTGACTTGTATCTCCCATGCGTACCCTTCTCAATAAAAAGCATGAGGGGTGGAGGTCTTGCCCTTTCTCCATTAGAGGGAACAGCCACCTCCCTTACCCTCACCCCCCGACAAAATAACAGTGTCCTGGATGGATTTGTTCCGCTCTGGTCGTGGACCTCTGCTGGACAGAAGTTTCCAACCAAGCCTAGGGTATTGGAGGCAACTGCACCTCACCTGGTGCCCAAACATGGGGCAGGTCAGCCTCATCTGGCTCCTGAATGTGGGGCCTCATCTGGTGCCTGGGCAAGGGCACTCAAGAGAAGTGACGCCTGGAATGGCTGTGGGACCAAGAGCCTAACCATGGACAACCGCACTGCATGGACAGGAATTTTGGTGCCTCTGCCCCTGGTAAGGGCTTGCAGCCCCCAGGTTCCCTCTGGAAAAGGCTGCCTGTGTGGTTAGGAAAAGGGAGGGGGGTCTTTCTTCTTTCTGCCACTCTCTCTGGCGGGAGTTTTGGTTTCGTCTTTGTCTCCTCTCACTCACTAAGGGACCATTTTGGCTTCTCTCATTCAATAAGTCAGCACAATCTTACGGGCACAGGACAAGCACTTATAAGCCAATAGGGTACTTGCCATTTGTAAGACTCCTGTGACAGGATAAGCTGGCACATGGACCGGGTTAGAGCACTAGGCACCTGCCAGCCACAAGCCAAAGTCCGTGCAACCCAGGAACACAGTCACAAGCACTCACTGCCCGACCCCTGTGGTGTTTCCCCCTGAATAGGATTTTGTGAGAGCCAGAGAAGCTTTAGGACAGAAATGGGATTTGTATGAGGGCTCCGGCGATGACCGAGCTCTGAAGTAAGAGGCACTTCCTCCCTCTGGCCCGAATTCTCGGGTGTCCCTACGTGAGTTGGGACCTAGCAGAGGTGTCGGGGGTCAAACCATGAGACATGCAAGGGCCTCGTAGGACATTCTACTCACAGTCATATCATTCGTGGCTCGTCTGGGGACGTGCGAAATAAGAACTGGTCATTCAGCACGCCGAGACCTTCCAGTTGTTCTAGACGACTGGGAGGGAAACCGAGACACGTAAGAGAGGTTGGGATGACCATGGTGTGACACCCTTGGGAGCCCTTTTCACAAGCAGCACACTTCGACCCACTACACCAATTAATCCCTAGTTTAGAGTCAGAAAAAGTATGGTCCACTTCAAAAGAGAGGCAGGATAAGAGGGCAAAACCAAAACTGACAAAAGGGGGCCCACTACCCATGAAAGAATGGGGTCAGGGTTATCCGAAGAACAATAGCTTTACTTTAGATTACTCCAGCAACTAATACAAGGAACTGGATGCCAGATGAAGGAAAGGCATCTGATTAATTTACTGCATACTGCCGTGGCTCAAAGCACTGTGGTCCCAGAAAAACAAAGGGAAACTAAAGGAAATAACTCAGGTTTAAGAGGTGCCACAGCTGTGACAGAAGTAGGAAAGGGGGAGGAAAAGGGGAATATGTGGAGCACTGCCAAACGATCGACACTGCAGACCCCTTCCCTCTGGGATCCTGGAAAGTCATCATGTCTCTTGCTCCCTCCACTGACTGACCCATGTCCGCCTACTCCTGCTTGACCGAGACCTTAACAGAAAAACTGTAAAAATGTTTTTCCTCTAATTGCCTAAAAACTAAGGTTCTGTTTAGTAAAATAATTATATAGTGTGGCATATTACTCAAATATTCAGCTACTATTCAAAAATTCATGTCTCTCAACTGAATTTTTGTCAGTCTATATTAATATTATAAACCTTTTATTATCACTTTAAGTAAATAGTCAAATATCATTTCATAATATATATTCCGTAGTTGATAAGATTTCAAAGATTTAAAATGTGAAAGACTTCCTTAGAGCCTCAGGGGTTTCAAAGGGCCCTTGAAATATCTCAAAGATTTATTATTTTCTTCTTACCAGAAAGAAGAAAACTCCAGACCAATCAGGCTTAATACATTTTGAAATACTTGGATAGCTTTGTCAAAGAAGAAAATGTTACAAAAAAGCTCAGAAACAATTGGCTAATACCTTTGCTCATTTCCAGCAATCTACAGCCCAGGAAGGCTTACAAGCAGCTCCTAAGGAAGTACAACAGTTGAAGCCTTGGCAGCCTCAAATGCTCCAAATTAATTCTCCAAAGTCTTTAACTCGCAATAATCTCCAACAATTGTTAGGTGTTATCAATTGGCCAAGGCCTAGCCTTGGTATGACTACTCGCCAGCTTATTTATCTTTTCAACACCCTTACCTCAAATTTATTTACAAGCTTTTTGTCAACCCTTGAAATTTCAATGCACAATAACTGATTCTATCAAAAAGCTCAAGATCAATCTTCCTTCAGATAAACTTTTATAAAATATTCCTCAATTAAATTTACATATTAGAAGTAAAATTAGTCCTACCTCAATATCTGGAGCAAAAACTATTTATGTAAATGAATCAGGAAAAACTGGAAAAGCAGCCATCACATACAGGGAAGGACAGAGTTGAAAAAATTGTGTACCTCACAACTGCTCATCCACCCAGAGAGCTGAACTCTCTGCAGCCATTACGGCCCTCCAACAATGGCCAAATGAACCCCGGAATCTCGTCTGTGATTCTGGGTATCTGGTGTATACTATACTCCACATAGATCAAGCTTTACTTAAGGGGTCTATAGACCCCCACTTACTTCGTTTATTCCTAACTTTACAAAGTTCGGTTGATAGGAGTGCGCATCCCATATTTGTCACCCATATTCGCTCTCATTCAGGCCTCCCAGGCCCTGTGGCAAAAGGCAACGAACATGCTGATGCCTTAGTCAGTGTATTAACTACCTTCCAAAAGGCAGTTGCCTCTCATCAGTTTTACCACCAAACTTCTCAAGCACTTCTCAGAGAATTTGGCATTTCCCGTTCTCAAGCTAAGCAAATTACCCGGGAATGCGCAGACTGCCAGGGGCTGGGTGCAGCAACACCCAGCAGTGGGACCAACCCTCGAGGATTGGCCCCGCAAGTAATTTAACAAACAAATGTCACTCATTACCCCCTACTTTAAAAATGTAAATACCTCCATATATCAATAAGTACTTACTCTAAGGTGTTGCATGCCTCCGCTCTTGCAGGAAAATCAGCCAAACATATTCGAGCATATTGGCTCCAGGCGTTTAATTTCTTAGGTCGACCACAGCAAATAAAAACTGGTAATAAACCAGGCTACAAAGCCCAACATACCTTTAAAAATTTTCCTAAAAAGCTAAAAAGGGGGAGTATGGAGTCCTCCCCAAAGAATCGAAATAATTTAGCAACCTAATTAGATGTAAGTTTTAAAAAATTCATTATGTTTCTTGTAGAATGCTGGGTCAAAAAAATTACATATCTTGCAGAAAGTCCGAGTTAGTCGTAGACGGTGTGCGCAAGTTAAAAGAGAATTGTGTAGGGGGAAGAGAGGAAAAAATAAAGTGAGGGAAAAGGAAGAAAAAAGAAGGAATTAAGAAGGTAAAGAAAGGGTAAAAAGGCATAAAGGAAAGAGATTGTGCGTGGCATGGGAAGAAAGGACATTTGAGTGGGTAACTCGAGAATAGAAATAGAAGCGGAAAAGAAATAAGAAGTACAAGTAAGCATGTATGTCTTTGAAACATTGTAAATTTTAGACCTAGAAGCTGCAGTGCCAGGAACGAGCAGTGCTAAGCTTGCTATCTCCCCTGCCTTCTCTAGCCTCTGTGAAGATTATCAAGGTCCTTAAAAAATGAGAATAGCCCACTTTTAAGCACATTAAAGGAATGCAGTAATCACCAAAAATAAAATTGTTTCTCTTTGTCTAGTTTCAGAGCAGGAACAGGGAGGCACGCTACACTCCCAACTCCCTTCCAGGGAATAGCTGCCACTGTTTAACCCGTTAATTACAGAAATAGGCTGGTCTCCGCTTTATACTGAGGACGTCCTGGTTTGTAACATCATCAAAAATACTATCATTCCAGCAAAGGCCCTGTGACTGGCTAGCTCCACAGTCTTATAGACCTAAAGTCTGGTTTATAAGTTATTATGTAAATTAACCATTTTGTACAAGTTTGCTCATTGCAGGTTTATCTATCCACCTGACAAGCCCCCACACCCACTCCGCCCAGGGGCCCAAGTCTTACTGAAGACCTGGAAGGCTCAAGGCCCTGAACAGCCCCTGGCTAAACAACAGACTGGTCCCTAAGATCTTCTGTTGCAGAGCCATGTTAATCAGGAAATCCTGGCCCAACTCTCAGCCACGGAATCAGCCATACTCTGGCTGGAGGAATGACAGGATGCCCTCGTCACCCGACAACAGCTTGCCTGCAACCCTGGATTCTTAAGACTATGTGTCACTCCAGTAAAATGTAACTCTAGTCAGCATTCTAGGGCTGACAATACATCATCTATGGGATGCCTTTCCCACCAATCTAAAAGGCCCAATTGATTGGCTACAATTTAAACTTATGGACATTAAGCAGCTTGCTGAACAAAAAGTGTTTCAAACCCTAAGTAATAATCTTCAATGGCTTAACCCTAAAAATTGGTTGTAAGGACTAAATTTACATAGATGGATAATAGGAGCAGCTGGACATTTATTGGTCATTGTCGTACTGTGTCCTCCCATGTGTCTACAAGTAATTTACCCGTGATCGTATGTGAGAAAAGCAAGTAACAAGCTTTATAGGCCTTTCTACTATGGGTATTACAAAAAACAAAAAAGGGGGAGATGTGGGGAAATGATCATTGTGGCTTCGGGAATTGTAACCCTGGCCGTGAGCCAGACTTGCCTCTGGCCCCTCTGGGTTGTCTTTAAGTCTCAACAGAACACTGGAAGGCAATGAGGAAGACAGGGCCAAAGGCCATTCAGAGGGTTTCCATGGGAATTGGATTTAAAGAACGCTTATTATGCTTTGGAGCGTGCTCTGTTTTGCTTATCTCTTAGTTAACTATAAGCAATCTCTGGCAAGGAACGTATGAAACCTTGCACCTAATGCTAACGTTGTGTCAAGAGGTTTAATAGACGCTGACACAGACTGGTCACTGTGCCCTCTATATTGGTACTTGTAATCTGTAATTGCCAACTGTAATCCAGGTGCCTAAGAGCTATTGATGATTTATGAATTTTGACTTGTATCTCTCATATGTACCCTTCTCAATAAAAAGCCTGAGGAATGGAGGTCTTGCACTTTCTCCACTAGAGGGAACAGGTGCCTCTCTACTCCCCAGATAAAATACAGTGTCCTGGATAGACTTGTTCCACCATGGTCATGAAACCTCTGCTGGACAGAGTAGTTTCCAACCGAGCTGGGGCGTTGGAGGCATCTCTGCATCATCTGACACCCAGGTGTGTGGCCTCATCTGGTGCCCAAATGTGGGCAGACCAGCCTCAATAAACCTAGTGAATTTACACTATGTCACTCAACTTACAGTCTTGTACTGAGAGCAGAAAGCATTTTAGTACTGTAAAGCATCAGGAAAGGAACGGTGGAGACAGAAACTGAACTAGATAAATCTAATGGCCCTGGTACCACTAACGTTATTCCTTCCTTTCCATTAGTATGAGGAAAGTTAACCTCCAGTTCCAATGTATTCAGTTCACTTCGTTGGCAAGATGTTACCCTAATCTGGGAAGACAAGCACAGAAAAAAAAAAAAAAAAAAAAAAAAAAAAAAAAAAGAAGAAGCTGCTAATAAGCAACAGAGGGATTAATCACCTTATTGAACATGAAGAACTCTTTATGATTATCACAGGTGTGTGCAATTTCTTTAAATATTCCTCAGATACTCAAACTAAAGATAAAAGTGTCTATCCCAGTCTATTGCTGTCTTTGTTTAATGGGTCATTGGGAAATACACTCTTCAGCGTCAGAACCACATGCTTCTTTAATATATAAAGTCCATTAAAAATGTTAACCATTAATAAAACAACTGCCATTTATTGAGCGCCTATGAAAGACTGAGTAAGTATTAATGTTCCCTAAATCCAGCAAATATTAAATGTGTGACTATCCTGAGTAAGGTACTTTGATTTTCTTTTTAAAAACCTACAGCTGAGTTCTCCAAAATAACTACGTATGGAAGCGGTGCGCATTATGTTCTGTTGCTTAAACTATGTGAAAATCCTGCGCACACAGAGCCTTCAATGTCAGGTTAGAATCAAATAGTATTTGTTTATTTTAAATTTAATATTGTTTTGGTTCAAAATAAATGTTTTTCACATGGACTCACCTTTTTTTTTTTTAAGGCAGGTTTTTAAAAAAACTTTATTTATTTGTTTTTAGAGAGAGGGGAAAGGAGGGAGAAAGAGAGGGAGAGAAACATCGATGAGTGGTTGCCTCTCACACACACCGAAATGGGGGCCTGGCCCACAACCCAGGCATGTGTTCTGACCGGGAATTGAACCAGTGACCCTTTGGTTCTCAGGCCAGCGCTCAATCCACTGAGCCACACCAGCCAGGGCAGTGTTGCTTTTGGGGGGCAGAGGACAAGAATAGGAAATATTTCCTGGGAGGGGGCCAGTGAATGGACTTGGGAAATATCATTGCCAAGCATCATTATGGGCCTAACTTAGGTTAGTGTTATAGTGATTATGAGTCCATTGGGAGACTAGCATGCAATGCTGTGGCAGAGCAGCTGGCGGGTTGGATTTTTCACGGTGGGATTTGTACATGCACATGGACAGAATGAGAAGGGGACAAGGAATATACAGCAGGGGTGTAGGTATTATGATTGACCATGGAATTTAGCTGGGAAGGAGGAAAGTAAAGACATGTGACGCAACAGGGGGCAGTGAAAAGTGATTGATTCAATCGGTCTTAGGTATTGATAAGTACTGAGCTGTAGTATGAAAGGGAGTGAGCAACAAACATAGGGAGGTAGAGGACAAATGTTGGGAGACATAGAGAGAAAGCATATTGTATGGAGTGGTCAAGACCCTGGGCTGTGGAGCCATAATGTTAGAGATCCATTTCTGATTGACTAATTGCTAACTGTGGAGCCACGGGCAGATTATGTATCTCTGCGTCTCAGTGTCCCTCATCTATGAAGGAGTGTAATAAGAGTACCTACATCATAGGTTTGTTCTGAGGATAAATGAGGTCCTATATATAATAAGGTCGTTGAAAATTTTTCTACAGAAGATCTGACACACAGTTTCTATATAAGGCTGCTCTCCTTCGTATCATATAGATGTCACAGTTGTTGGGGACGACAGAATCTAGGGTACAAACATGTCAGTAAACAGTTAAACTAGGGAAGGAGACAAAATTGTTTCAAAGATTAGGTCAAAGAACTCAAAGGCCTGCATTATTGGAAAAGTCACCTGTGTGGATGCTGAATGACCAATAATTATTACGTGCTTTGAATATTGTTAGGAAATAATTGTTCTCGCCTAATTACTAAGTAAGATTGTTGCATGGTTTTCACTTACTTTTTGCTAAAGCATTGATTGTAAGGGCCATATGTGGATTTTGAAACTACCTGGAATTATTGTATTTAATAACTATGTATGGTGTAGGATTGGAAATTTTCTTCTCAAGGACTGATGTATACTATTATTATATTTTTTGTATTTTACTGGGGAGCACAAATGCTTGAACTTTGTTATAAAAGTTAACACAGAAACTGTTAAAAATGCTGACTTAAAAAATGATCCTTTTGCCGGGAATACAGAATTATGTTTTGCTAGCTGTTAAACTAACCACATTTTATCTCAGCTTTTTTTCTTCTATACATGTAGATTTTGTTCAACAAGCAACAAAAGCTTTTTCAACACGCTAGAACTGTTCAGAGCCAAAGACTGGAAGAAACTGAAAAATTTCGATGAGCAGTTCTTTAAGGTCTGTTGTATTTGGTAACAGTACATTCTTATAAAACATAATGGCTATTCTGAAGCAGAAGTTAAACCGTTTCATAACTTATGAGAACAATATTTTAATTACACATTTTAGATTCTTACCTATTTTCCATTTGGACTTGCTGTTCTCAGTTTAATGTTAAGTGCTATATTTATTTTTATTAGCAGGGTTTATTTCAAGGGCTGTGATATTATTAAACAAGAGATGGTAAAATGGGAATATTACCTAGAAATAGACACATTGTGATTTAAAGTGATGCTTTGATCGTCATTTTGTATTCAGCAATCAGTTCTCAGGAGATTAGCAATGACCAGATTGTGGATCCTAAAAAGTCTATGATCAGGTTCCAATGGCTTCCACGTGTGCTGTTGCACTGGTTTATGTAAAACAGGAAGCAGTAATTGTAATTACTGAATACCTTTCTTATTTTCAAATATATTATGTGAGTGTCGTATGGCGCACTTGTTGCTGGAATAACTATAGGGACTGAAAATTGCTTTACATGCAAACTTACAATCACAGGAGAAGGCCTGGATGCATGACAGTATGAAAAAACTTCAGGAGAGCAAAAAGCTTAGGAATTGAGAGTCACATACTGTCTCATTCTCACACGAGCAGATTGTCCTCGTGACATTATCCTCTGCTTCGTATGGATACACACCTATTTCGGAGGTGGTCGAATCCTGGATATACCCCTTCTTTTTTGGATAGGATGCCCCTTTTATTAATCTTGCTCAAGTATCTGTCATATGTCACTCTTCTAAACTAATTGAGGTGGCTTAGGTAAAGCAGTAAAAGAGTTTTAAAATCCATATTCTTTTAACACTTTAGAATTACATATATGAAATAGCTGTCTTACGAGTGTTTCCAAGGACACAGTGGATTGCTCTAATGTTCCCTGGGAACCAATTATTGATTGGTGTGAAGATTTGATGAAGTACTAAGGAAGATTTCTTCTAAAGTTTGCTCCTACGTGTCAGCCCTTGGAGTAGGAACTTTAGTATCATGTTTGACTCATCCAGAGCCCCTTATCCTTCCCATCCAGTTATTATTGCTAGGCCCTGCCTTTTTTACCTCTTCAGCTGTACTCTTTTTATTTTACTGATTTAATACATTTTTATTTTTCAAAATGTATAGCTGATGGGACCTGTTGTCCACTCATCTTCACCAACAGCTGGGACAGCTGGTGTAAATTACTTGAGCTCTGTGCTTTGAAACTAGTTGGATGAGGCCTTTACTGAGGATCCCCTGAAGGGTGGCGGCCCTGGCCAAGGAACTGCACATCTTCAGTCTCTCATAGACAGCAGCTGGGGTTATAAGCTTGTACTTAGGAAGTTCCTAACAGTTTTTCACATGTTGCTTTGTCAAACAAGACTTGGTTATGGAGCTTGGCCTGAAATTTGTCTTTGGGCCACTTCTTCTTTTTGGCCTTGTCCCCAGGTTGTTCACTGGATCTTTTGTCTTTTTAGCTTTCTCACATCTTTCTTCTTGTTGTCATCCTTGGGCGGCAGAGCGAAACTAAAGGAGCAGCTGCTCTCACTGCTGCTTGAGAAGATGTCACTGCAATTGGACTTTAATTTCTTTCTTTAAATTCCTACTGCTGCTCCCCTGTTCAGGACCTCATCATTCCTAGATCATACTATTCAATTCTTACCTGATTTCTCTCTTCTCCAATCCATTCTTGGTAGTTCTGCAGCATCATCTTCCAAAGTGTATACCTTCCATCCTGAAAACCTGTCATGAGCTATATTGTGCCCTCTGTGACCTGGACTCCAGTGACCTGCCCTAGGAACCTGCTGTGTGTGACATGCTCTCTGAAACCTTCATTCTTTGACTAGCCTCCTGGATCTCCCCTCCTTGACCTGCATTCTATGACCTCCCTCAGTAACATGCTATGACCGCAGTCTGTGACCTGCCCCCTGGGAGCATCCATCTGTGACCTGGACTCAGTGACTGTCCACTGTGACCAGGCCTGTGTGTCCTGCTCTAAGCTCTGGCTTCCTTCATGTGGTATTTGTGGCCTGCTCCCCATTACCTCCCTCAGTGACATGACTTCTATGACTTGCCCTGGTGACCTACCCTCGGAGACTTGGCCCTAGGTCCTCACTCACTACCCTGCCCTCTTTGACCTCCATCATGACCTGCCCATTGTGACCTGCCTTGGTGACCTTCCCTCTGTGACCTGTCTTATGCGACCTCCCCCACTCAGTTCTTGGCCCTCTGTGACTTCACTTCTGTGACCTCTCTCGGTGAGCTGCCCCAGTGACCTTCCGTCAGTCCTGCCATCAGTACCCGGCCCTGTGTGACCAGCCATCAGTAACCAGCCCCCACTCACCTGCCTTCAGTGACCTGCCCTCTGATGCCTGCCCTCTGTGACTGCCTCAGTAACATGCTCTCTTTGGCCTCCCTCAGTGTCTTGCCCTGTATGCTCTCCCTCACATCTGTGACCTCCTTCATGACCTGCCCTCTGTCATCTGTCTTTTGTGAGCCACCGCCCTGTCACTCGCACTCTATGACCTCGCTCAGTGACTTGCTCTAGTGACCTTCACTCAGTACTTCCATCAGGACCAGCCCTCTGTGACCTACCCTCAGTGATGTGATCTGTGTGTCCTGTCCTCAGTTCGGCCATCCGTGACCCGACCACGGTGATCTGCCCTGAGGCCTTGCTTCCTTCGCCTGGGATTTGGGATCTGCCCCATATTACGTCCTTCGGTGACATGCCTTCTATGACCTGCCTCTGTGACCGGCCTTCAGTGACCTGCCTTCGGTGACCCACCCTATGGGACCTCACTTAGTGCCTGAGCCTCTGTGACTTCTGTAACCTCCTTCAGAGACCTGCCCTGGTGAACTTCCCTCATCCTGCCATCAGTGCCCAGCCCTGTGTGCCCAGCCCTGTGTGACCAGCCTTCAGTAACTTGCCTTAAGTATCCTGCCCTCTGTGACGTGACCTCTGTGATCTGCCCTCTGCGACCTAGCCTCTATGACTTGCCCTAAGACCTGGCTTCCTTCACCTGGGCTTTGGGACCTGCCCCCTCTTACCGCATGACTTCGAGGGCCTGGCCTATCTTACCTACCCTGGTTGAAATGCCTTTGTGACCTGCCCTCTCTGACCTTCTCTGTGTTACCTGCCTTCTGTCACCTACTGTCTGTGACTTGCCCTCTGTGACCCTGCTCAGTGAGCGGCCCGAGTGAACTTCCTTCATTCCTGCCATCAGTGAGCAGCTCTGTGTGACCTGCCTCAGTCACCTGCCTTCCGTGTGTGTGGCCCTCTCTTACCTGCCATCTGTGACATGCCCGGTCTATTGTACCCTCTGTGACCTGGGCTCCAGTGACCTGCCCTAGGGACCTGCTGTCTGTGACGTGCTCTCTGAAAGCTTCATGCTTTGACTAGCCTCCTGGGACCTGCCCTCCTTGACCTGCATTCTATGACCTCCCTCAGTAACATGCTATGACCGCTGTCTGCGACCTGCCCCCTGGGAGCATCCATCTGTGACCTGTACTCAGTGACTGTCCACTGTGACCAGGCCTGTGTGTCCGGCTCTAAGCTCTGGCTTCCTTCATGTGGTATTTGTGGCCTGCTCCCCATTACCTCCCTCAGTGACATGACTTCTGTGACTGGCCCTGGTGACCTACCCTCCATTACTTGGCCCTATATCCTCACTCACAGCCGTGCCTCTTTGAACTCCCCCATGACCTGCCCTCTGTGACCTGCCCTGGTGACCTTCCCTCTGTGACCTGTCCTATGCAACCTCACTCAGTGCTTGGCCCTCTGTGAAAGAGGAGAGAAACATTGGCGTGAGAGAGAAACATCGATCGGGTGCCTCTGTCACAGGTGCCCCAATGGGGACCTGGCCTGCAATCCAGGCATGTGCCCTGAGCAGGAATTGAACCAGTGACTTCTCACTTTAATGGATGATGCCCAACCAGCTGAGCCACACTGGTTAGGGCTCTCCTTGGCCTCTTGACCTCTTGTATATCTTACTCTGAATGCCAGGACTAAAACATTTTTATTTTAATCAGAGTTTCCCTCAACTCCAAAATTATTATGTATATGTTTTCAGGGATTCCTTGAATCTCCATGTTTATTCCCAAGTAACTTATTGAACTCCCTTACTTGCTATTAAGTTGAAACCTGAGCCTGCCAGTAGTACCTGCATGTAGGTATCCCTTCCAGATTTTTCATGAAATTTACCCTGAGGGCCCTCATGGGTGGGCTCCCTTCCTCTTTTGAATGCTGATTCTTACATTGGTTTGGCCATATCTCTGCAGGGCTTTTCTTAAGGGACAAAGAAAGCGTTTAAGGCCTGTCTCTGAAGTATTGTTATTTCCAAACACAATTCTTTTATTTTTTACTCTTTTCAAAGCAGCAGAAATGCATATGTTTTTGCCAAGAGATGAGAGGTTGTTTAGCTATTGAACTATACTTTGGCTATTACAATAACTAATGATTAGACGAGGGGATTACCCTGGAAAGGGCTACCATTTGAAAACTTCACCTTTTTCATAAAGTAATTAAAAATGATTGCAGACAAGTTTCCTCTTCTTCTCTTCCCCCAGCTCCCTACTATTATTTTTGCTCACTCCTCTCTCCCTCCCTAACCTGAACTTGATTGACTAATTCATGAGGTATCTTGACCCCCTTCTTCCTTGCTGCCTCTTACCAAAGGATATGGGAAGCCAGAGTTTCTGGTGGCCAGGGCTGGCCACGTGACCCAATTATGGCCAAGGAAACATAAATGGAAATGTGTTAGGGGGCTTCCGGGACAGACCTGGCTTCTCCATGAAAAGGACAGAGAAGGGAGATCATCGGTAGAGCCTATTTCCCCATCTTCCTGTCTTGAAGGCAGACAGAATCTCTGGGTTTGCAACAGCAATCTTGTCCCCGCGACACAACCAGCATTCAGATGAAAAACGCAAAGATGGCAGAGTAGAAATAGTGCAAGAGCCTGGTCTTTGACGACCTTTTTTTCCCAGCTGAGCCAGTGTTGGCACACCACCCCCATCGAACTTAATGTCAGTGATAAAAGCAAAGCCCTGGTTCAATACTCTGTGAATTACTATGACCTGCAGAGGAAGCCATTCAAAACTGATACATACCCTTCACCCTTTTTTCCTTCTTTTCATCTGCCTCCCCTTTTGTGTTTTCTTCTTTCCCTGTATGGGCTGAATGCTCCCCCCATTCATATGTTGAAGTTCTAACCTCTAGTACCTCAGAATGTGACTGTATTTGGAGATACTTAAAGAGGTAATCAAATTAAAATAAAATCAAAGTGGGCGTGGATTTAAAAAGAGGAAATTTAGACACAGAGATGGACAGAGAACAGACATGTACAGACACAGGGAGATGGTCATCTATACGCTTAAGAAAGACACCTCTGAAGAAATCAACCGTGATGATACTTTTATCTTAAGCAAGCCTCCAGAAATGTGAGAAACTACATTTCTTTTGTTTAAAAAAGTAATAAGTAAAAAGCAGCTGAAATTCATTCTCTCATAGTTATAGAGGCCAGAGAAGTCTAAGATCAAGGTGTTGGCAGGTTGGTTTCTTGTGAGAGCGTCCTGTTTTGCTGGAAATCTGTGGTACACCTGACCCCCAACTTTGTCTTCGCATGGTTTCTCCCTGTGTCCAGGGCAGCAATCATAATGAATCGAGGCCACCCTAATAACGTCATTTTAACTTGATCACTTCTGTAGAGACCGTCTCCAAATTAAGGTCATGTTCTGAAGTTCTGCACATTAGGACTTAGGCATGTGAATTTGAAAGGGACACAATTCAACCTACAACACTACCCAAGCTAGAAACCCTAGAGTGAGCTTTGAGTGTTCCCTCTCTCTGCTCCCTGACTCCAATCTTGAACCAAGCTCTGTTGCTTCTCTTCTTGTCCGCTCCCAAGTCTGCACTTTCATCTTCAGGTGACCTCTGTCCCCGACACATCTTCTCCAGTAAGCTTTTCCTGAAAACTGCTGTAGTCCTAATGTCACACAGTACTAGGTTTGTTACATTGCTCTAGCTGTTCGAGGACACACAGTGACTCTCTAGCACTTCTGAAATCAAATTGAAAGGCCCCTTCCTTGTTCCAGAGCTCTCCATACCTCCCTCAAAAATCACCACTCCCTGGGGAGGCTGCCTCGTTCTCAGGAGACACCACGTCCTATGTGTTTCTTCTTCCAAGCCTTTATGCAATTTCCATTGCTTAGAATACGCTTCTCTGACTGTTCTAAACTTATAAAGACCAGCCTAAGTCATACTTATTAGTGGCAACCTTTCCCGATGGTTCCCTTCTTAGAATCTTACTAGGTTGTGCTATACTCAATATCTTACCATTCTGTTCTTCCTTCCTTCCTTCCTTCCTTCTTTCCTTCTTTTCTTTCTTTCTTTCTTTCTTTCTTTCTTTCTTTCTTTCTTTCTTTCTTTCTTCCTTTCTCTCTCTCTCTCTCACTCTCTCTTTTTATTTGTTTCTCTCTCTCTCTCTCTCTCTCTCTCTCTCTCTCTCTCTCTCTCTCTCTCTCTCTTTCTCTCTTTCTTTTACCATTTTAATATGTGAGTCTGTTCAAGCAAGCTGGGTTATCAAACTAAAGAGGTTCACCACTTGAGGTGCTCTAATCAAGAAGGAGGCATGGTAGTTTTATTTTGAGGTAGATGGAATAGACATAGTCCAAATGTCAGACATGGAATTCAAAACAATGATGGTGAAGAAGCTCAATATACTCGACAACCTCAAAAACAACTACGACAACCTCCAAGGAAGTTACCAACAGCTGCAAGAAAATTACAGGGAACTTGCAGAGAACTACACCAGCATAAAAAAGACATAGAAACTATCAACAAGAACCAGGAAGAAATGAAGAATGCAATCTCTGAACTGAACAACACAGTAGAATCAGTCAAAAGCAGACTAAACGAAGCAGAGGATCGTATTAGTGAGATAGAGGACAATGTAGGAAAAAATTCTCAGACGATACTGCAAAATGAAAAAAAGATTTAAAAAGTATGAAGAAGAGATAAGGGAGTTGCAGGATAGCATAAGGAAGAGCAATATAAGAGTAATTGGAATCAAAGAGGAATCAGAAGAACAAGGAATAGATAAACTGATAGGAAAAATAGTGACAGAAAAATTTCCCAACCTGATGAGAGAAAGAGTTATGCAAGTCCAGAAAGCACAGAGAGTTCCAATAAAGAGGAACCCCCCAAAACCCACTCCAAGGCACATCATAGTTAAAATGGCAACATTCCAAGACAGAGAATCCTAAAATCAGCAAGAGAAAAACAGCAAATAACTTACAAGGGAGCTCCAATAAGGCTGTCGACCGATTTCTCAACAGAAACACTACAAGCCACAAGGGAATGGTCAAAAATATTTCAAGCAATGAAAAACAAAGGCCTACAACCAAGAATATTCGACCCGGCAAGGCTCTCACTCAAAATAGAAGGGGAAATAAGGAGTTTCTCAGACAAAGGAAGACTAAAAGAATACATCTCCACCAAACCAGCATTGCAAGAGATGCTAAAGGGAATAGTCTAAGAAAAAGAAAGAGAAAAAAAAAAAAAAAAATATATATATATATATATATATATATATATATATATATATATATATATAATGTATATAAAGAGTAGAGGAACAGAGCTACAAAGGGAAATGAATAAATACATGTTGAGAATAACCTTAAATGTAAATGGATTAAATGCTCCAATTAAAAGACATAGGGTAACAGAATGGATAAGAAAACAGGACCCACATATTTGCTTTCTACAAGAAACACACCTCAAAACAAAAGATTTACATAGACTGAAAGTAAAGGGATATAAAAAAGTATTCCAAGCAAACAGACCTGACAAAAGAGCTGGGGTAGCAGTACTCATATCAGACAAAACGGATTTCAAAGCAAGGGCAATACAAGGAGACAAAGAAGGACATTTCATAATACTTAAAAAAACAGTCCATCAAGAAGATATAACACTGATAAACATATATGCACCCAACATAGGAGCACCCGAATACATAAAGCAAATACTAGAAGACCACAAGAAGGATATTAACAACAACACACTCATAGTAGGGGACTTCAACACTCCATTATCAACAACAAAGAGATCATCCAAGCAAAGAAACACCAAGGATATACAGGCATTGAACAACACACTAAACCACACGGACTTAACTGATATATATATATATATAGAACTTTTCACCCCAAAGAAGCAAAATGTACATTCTTTTCAAAGGCACATGGGACGTTTTCAAAGATAGACCATATGATAGGACACAAAACAAGCCTCAACAAATTCAAGAAAATTGAAATGATATCAAGCATCATTTCAGACCACAATGCCTTGAAACGAAACATCAACCTCAGAGAAAAGAATCAAAGACACCCAAACTCATGGAGAATGAATAACACGCTATTAAATAACGAATGGGTTAACAATGACATCAAAGAGGAAATCAAGAAATTTCTAGAAACTAATGACAATGAACACACAACTGCCCAAAACCTATGGGACACGGCAAAAGCAGTCCTAAGAGGGAAGTTCATAGCAATACAGGCATATCTGAAAAGAACAGAAGAAGCTCAAATAAAAATAAAAATAAATAACTAATCCTAAAGCTACAAGAACTAGAACAACAGCAACAAACAAAGCCTAGGGCAAGAAGAAGAAAGGAAATCCTCAAGATCAGAGCAGAACTAAGTGACATAGAGACTAAACAAACACTCCAAAAAATCAACAAAACCAAGAGCTGGTTCTTTGAAAAAATAAACAAAATCGACAAGCCTCTAGCCAGGTTCATCAAGAAAAAAAGAGAGAAGACACAAATAAACGAAATCAGAAAGGAAAGAGGAGAAATCACGACTGATACCTCAGAAATACAAACAATTGTAAGAAATTACTACAGACAACTGTATGGCAAGAAATTCGACAACCTAGAAGAAATGAACAAATTTCTAGAAACGTATAACCTTCCAAAACTGAACCAAGAAGAAGTAGAAAGTCTCGACAGACCAATAACAAAGGAGGAAATCGAAACAGCGATCCAAAAGCTCCCTGCACACAAAAGCCCTGGACCGGATGGCTTCACAGGCAAATTTTACAAAACATTGAGGGAAGAACTAACTCCTACCCTAACCAAACTATTCCAAAAAATCCAAGAAGAGGGAAAAAATCCCAAACTCTTTCTACCCTAATTCTAAACCAGGTCAAGACACAACGAAGAAAAAGAACTACAGGCCAATATCACTGATGAACATAGATGCTAAAATCCTCAATACGATTTTGGCAAACAGGATCCAGCAATACATCAAAAAGATCATACACCATGATCAAGTGGGATTCATCCCGGGGATGCAAGGATGGTTTAATATTCTCAAAGCAATAAATATAACACATCACCTAAACAAAATGAAAGACAAAAATCACATGATCCTATCTATAGATGCAGAGAAAGCATTTGATAAAGTACAACACCCATTGATGATGAAAACACTCAGCAAAATGGGAATAGAGGGAGCATACGTTAACATAATTAAGGCTATATAGGAGAAGCCCGAAGCCAACATCATACTCAATGGACAAAAACTGAAAGCGTTCCCCTGAAATCAGGAACTCGACAAGGCTGTCCACTCTCTCCACTCCTATTCAACATAGTGTTGGAAGTCCTAGCCACGGCAATCAGACAAGACAAAGAAATAGAAGGCATCCAAATTGGGAAAGAAGACGTAAAACTATCACTATTTGCAGACGACATGATAGCATACCTAGAAAACCCTATAAACCCCACTAAAAGACTACACGATATAATAAGTGAATTTGGCAAAATAGCAGGGTACAAAATAAATATACAGAAATCTAAGGCATTTCTGTACACCAACAATAAACTATCGGAGACAGAGGCAAAAGAGAAAATACCATTTACTATAGCAGCAAGAAAAACAAAATACCTAGGAATAAACTTAACCAAAGAGATAAAAAGACCCGTACACTGAAAATCACGCCACAATGAAGGAAGATACAAAAAAAAATGGAAGCAAATACCATGTTCTTGGATGGGAAGAATCAACATCATCAAAGTGGCCCTACTACCCAAAGCAATTTACAGTTTCAATGCAATCCCTATTAAAATGCCATTGACATATTTCACTGACCTAGAACAAATACTCCAAAAATTCATATGGAACAAAAAAGACCCCGAATACCAACAGCAATCTTGAGACAGAAGAACACAGCAGGAGGAATCACGATACCAGACATCAAACAATACTACAAAGCCACTGTGATCAAAACAGTCTGGTACTGGCATAAGAACAGACACATAGATCAGTGGAACACAATAGAGAGTCCAGAAAACAACCCAGGCCTCTATGGTCAACTAATCTTTGATAAAGGAGGAAGGGACATAAAATGGAGTGAGAAGAGCCTCTCTAACTAATGGTGCTGGGAAAACTGGACAGGGACGTGCAAAAAAATGAAACTAGACCACCAACTTACACCACACACGAGAATAAACTCAAGATGGATTAAAGACTTAAATGTAAGACGTGACACCACAAAAGTCCTAGAGGAAAACGTAGGCAGGAAAATTTCAGATATCCCACGTAACAATATCTTCACGGATACATCTCCTAAGGCAAGAGAAATAAAGGAAAAAATAAACAAATGCGACTACATCAAACTAAAGAGTTTCTGCTCAGCAAAAGAAAACATCAGCACGATGAAAAGGAAACCAACCATATGGGAAAACATATCTGCCAATGATATCGCAGACAGGGGACTGATCTCCAAAATATATAAGGAGCTTATATGACTCAACATCAAGAAAATAAACAACCCAATTAAATAACGGGCGAAGGACCTGAACAAACACTTCTCCGAAGAGGACATACAGAAGGTCCATAGGCACATGAAAAAATGCTCAACATCATTGGCCATCAGGGAGATGCAAATAAAAACCACAATGAGACACCACTTTACACCTGTCAGAATGGTCATCATCAACAAATCAACAAACAACAAATACTGGCCAGGATGTGGAGAAACGGAAACCTACTGCACTGTTGGCGGGAATGCAGACTGGTGCAGCCACTATGCAAAACAGTATGGAATTACCTCAGAAAACTAAAAATGGAACTGCCTTTTGAAACAGCGATTCCACTGCTAGGATTATACCCGAAAAATCCTAAAACCCTAATTCAAAAAAACCTATGCACCCCTATGTTCATAGCAGCCCTGTTTACAATAGCTAAGTGCTGGAAACAGCCTAAGTGCCCATCTGTAGATGAGTGGATCAAAACACTGTGGTACATTTACACAATGGAATACTATGTAGCAGAAAGAAAGAAGGAACTCCTGCCATTTGCGACAACATGGATAGAACTAGAGAGAATTATGCTTAGTGAAATAAGCCAGGCAAAGATAGCAAAATACCGTATGATATCCCCTAATACAGGAAACTAAAGAGCAACACAAACAAACGAACTGAATAGGACAAAGACTAGAATAGCAGTCAGTAGTGGGGAGGGGGGAGGGAGAGAAGGGGGATAAGTAAGGGAAGGGACTAGTCAAGGAACATGTATAAACGACTCATGGACATGGACAATGGGGAGGGATATGATTGTGGGAGAAGGGATGGGCTGGGTGGGGGGAGCAATGGGGGACAATGGGACAACTGTAATTGAAAAACCAAAATAAATAAATAAATAAATAAATAAAAGGAAAAATAAATAAATAAAACAAACCAGCAAACATAAAACAAGCGAAATTATCATTGAGTGTTACCTCTGACCACAAAGGAATCGATAACAAAAGTAACAGGAATATCCCCAAATACTTTGAAACTAAACAATGCACCTCATTGATCAAAGGGGAAATATTAAGGCAAATAAAAACGCATTGAACTGAATGAGTATGAAAATACAATACATCAAAGTTTGTAGGACACAGAGCAGTGCTGCAAGAGAAGTTTATAGCCCACTGTCTATATTAGAAAAGAGGAAACGTCTAAAAGTCAATCTAAGCTCCACATCAAAACTAGAAAAAGAAGAGCAAAATAAATCCAAAGCAAAGATAAAGTAGGGAATATTCAAGATAAAAGCAAAAATTGATGAAATAGAAAATAGAAAAATCAACAGAGAAAATTAATGAAACAGAACGCTGGTTCTTTGCAAAGATCAATAAAATTGACAAACCTCTAGCAAGACTGACAATTAAATACAAATTAACAATAGCAGAAATGAAACAAAGGATATCATTACAGACCCTATGATAGATATAAACTTGACAACTTAATTGAAATGGAAAAATCCCTTGGAAATCAGAAACGACCCAGGATATACTCAGTATTTAATACATAATTTGAATAGTTCCATTGTTTTAAAGGGATTACATTTGTAATTAAAAAATGTCTTTCGGCCCAAAATATTTCACTGGAGAATGAAACTAAATGTTTAAAGAATAACTAACATCAATTCTATACCATCTCTCTAAGACACAGAAGAGGAGGAAATACCTTACAACAACTTATATGAGAACACTTTTACCATGATACCAAACCATACAAAGACAGTATGAGAAAAGAAAACTACAGACCGATATCCCTCATGAAAATAGACTCAAAATCTTTAGCAAGCTGTTGCAAACAGAACGTAGCCAAATATAAGAAGTATATTATATGCCATGACCTAGTGAGGTTTATTCTAGGGATGCGAGGCTGGTTCAAAAAAATCAATCCACGTTAATAGGCCAAGGAATCCATGAGCACAAAAAGAAAGCTATGAGAGCTAATAAACCAGCTCAAGGGTACAGGACATAAGATCATACAAAACTCAGTTGTATTTCTATTGAATTGTATTTCTATTTCAATTGTATTCATTTGCAAGAAACAATGTGAAAATAAAATTAAGACAATTCTACTTACGATGACATCAAAAATAATAAAAGACTTAGAAAATAAATGTAATCAAAGAACTACAAGACTTGTACACCGAGACCCACAAAATATCGAGAGAAATTAAAGACCTAAACAAATGTAAAGACATCCCATGTTCATCAAGTAGGATACTTAATATTGTTAAGATGGCAGCCCTCAAATTGATCTACAGAATCAATACAATCTGTATCAAAATCTGTGCAGAGAAGAGTTAACATAGTGGGCCTGACAATGCTATCGTTTTTGAAAATCCTGCTTGCAAGGTTGGCCCTTGGCTGGGATCTAGGAACTTGGATTTGGTCGGAGGGAAGGGCTCCCACTATCCCAACTGATGAGAGTAGCTTATTGTACCTTAACTGTTTGTGCAAACAATATGATTTATGGTGAACAACAGCTTTCCCCCTGGGACTCTGGGATTTTGGTATGTGCTAGGCAGAGGGTGCCTGGAGGACCAGCCCCTAATGAAAGCCCTTGGCACTGTCTCTAATGAGCTGTCCTCATAAACAGCATTTCCACACAAGTTGTCACAACTCTTCATTGCAAAAAGCTATACTAAGTGAAAGCAGTCACAACAGACTACCTATTATATGGTTCCATTTATATTAAATGTCCAGAATAAGTCAATCTATACATCCACAAAGCAGATTACTGGCCGCCAACAGCTGGAGAGGTATAGAGTTGGGGGAGTTACGATAGCTAAAGGGCATGAGGTCTCTTTTTTTGGTGATGAAGATGTTCTAGAATCTATTTTGGTGATGACTGCACAACTCTGTGAGTACACTGAAAGTCACTGAATTGTACACTTTATATGGATGGTATTTGAATTAGGTGTCAATGAAGCTGTTATACAATTACAGTGGGTAATAAAATATATTGGTTCTTTAAAAAGTCTGTTGAAGAGTGACAGGAAAGACTCCATGGAACCAGTGAGGAAGTTGGTTCAATAAGCCAGGCAATTTGTACCAAAATAGTCCAATGTTCTTGGTCACGGCCAAGCAGTTCTATATGGTTCTGGGCACAGCAATTCTTGAACAACCGTTATCAGTAATTTTCTTTCTTTAAAACAAAAATTGCGATATAACAGACATATAACAAACATATCAGTTTTCGATGCACACACTGATTTTGAATTATATAAATAGCCTTAAGCACTTACTAATATATATGAACCTAATTGTACCCCTGGCAGGAGAAATGACAATGAGTAAAACACACTCATTCTGTATTTGGAAAGGTAACGCTCATAATGAAATAACTACCAACACACGAAAGAACATGATACGTGCCAAAGCAAGGCTAAAATACAACTGCTAAGGATTTCAGAGGACATGTTGTTCGGCACACCATTATTGCCAGTACAGTCACTGTTGTCATATTCAGCCCAACATCACCAAGAATGATTACTGAGTGTCTAAGTACATGAGCAACTCTTAAGAGTCTATACAGAGAGTTAGGCGAAGTTCTTCCTTGAACCTAACACATCTTTTTGATGGGACTACTAAGGAAATAATACATTAATGTTATAAGTGTGTCATCTCTATTATAAATAATTATGAAATATTAGGTTATAAATGTAACATACATAAAACGGCAGGTTTTCGGATGCAAGTTATTCTAGAGGGGGGATTCGCCGAGTTCCCTTTTAATTTGAGGAATGCCTTGGCAAAATGGGTTTTTGTATGGAGTGATCTTGTACCGTGTGGAAACACGTTTCCCAAGCAGCTGCGAACTCCTAGTGGCCACACGAACTCATTACCATCTAGCTTTGAGAGCAACAGGCACAGAAAGGTTAAGTCTGACATCCCTGCGGGGCAACTACCTGACAAAGCTGAAGACTAGGGCAGTCTTCATCCTATTTAAATGTCCCTAAAACCAGGGGCGATCCTGAAGGGTGTGTGGGCGGATCGATGCCTATAAGCACTATGAGGGAACCTGAAGAGGTTTATGCTTCCAGATCCCCTTTCTTTCCTCCGAGGCCTTTGTTTGAAACATTTATTGACAAATAAAGACACTCTCTGGAGGGAAGGAGAAAAACTGTCAGCAACTAATATTACATTTAAATACTTTTCTGTCAGAAAAGTTTGTTGGTCTGATAAAAATCGAAAAAGAATCCCGACTAACAGCCTAGTTTCCTCAGCCACTTCTCCAGCTCTGACATAAACATTTTTTTAAAGCACCATTAACAAGCCATACATGGATTGAAAGCTAAAGCTACACACGGGAGAGCCGCTCCCCACCAGTCAGTAACGGAAAAAAGACGAAACAAAACAGAACATAACAAAACAAACAGATGAGGGGCAGAGGGATAAGGGACTAACCGCCTCGGAATTACCACGTCAGACCAGCGGCCTCACGACCGACGGTTTCAGACCAACCGCCTCACACTAACGGCCAACAGGTGGTGCGCGGACCCTAGCATGCTCACCGGCAGGGCGAGATAACCGATCAACACTTTTCAATCAGGCTTGAAACCACCAGAGAGGGCCAAAAATTCAGACTAGGTACCTTTTACCCTTGCTTTTTTTGCTATGGGGATTCCTCTTCTGCATCTTCGGACCCTAGAAGAGAGTAAACGCGTGCTAATCTCTGAGCACACACACGTAAACCCCCGTCCCCAAGATAATGGAAGCGGCTCGTACTGGAAGTGGCTCATACCGGAAGTGGCTGAACCACCAATCAAATGGCCTCTCTGGGCTCCATTTTGCCGTTAATAAAACCTGGATTAAAATAGTACCCATATCATACAGCTGCGTGAGAAATAAATGAGATAATGCATGCAAAACACAGCACCGGGCAAATGTTCAGACCTGCAGAGTTAGAAACGCTGGGAGGGGGCCCAACTATCTGTTTCAATACGCTCTCCAGGTGATTCTGAGGCATGCCTGAAGTGTGAGTTTTTGCTTTATGAAGAACGCTGCCCACTCAAATAGCTAACCAAAATCTTTGTTATTATTTCAGATTCCATGACTCCATGCTTTCTGAATTATGTTTCCTGCCTGAACTTTCAAAACCGTTATTTGTTTCTTGAGCCCAACTCTGTAGCCCGTATCACCACGGATACGAAGAGAAAGAGAGAACCTGTCTTCAAGGTTTCAGTGTAGGTGATCCAAGAATAGGAAAAGTTGATTAAACCTAATGGTCACAGTATCATTGCATAAACTAAATTAGGGAGGCTAAATCTGAGGCTGAAAGATACTTGGTGGCACTGACAGGCAGACCAGTTTCATGAAGGCTGATAGTTCGGTTCAGTTCAACTTCATGTTGCCATTATTCATAATAATTACATTACAAACACAGGTTCCATTTTTATTAATAGCTCTTTCAAATCAAATACAAACTGAAAGCATAGTTAAAGTGTGATTTGTATGGCTATTCACAAGTTTGTATGGAGGAGAAGATATTTGGACAGAATAAACAAGGCTAGAAAATGAATGATGGTCTTAGGGGGAAAAAAAGGTGACCAAAGCTTCTGGGTTTAACATATTTATGTTTGTCTCTTAGAGGATAACCTAAGTGCATACTACTTTACACATATCCACACACTAATGTAGCATGTTCCTTTTTTTTTGACTCTGAACATCCTTTCTTCCCCATCTGTCAATACGGGACACTCTGAGAGCCTCCGCAGCTTAAGAGAAAGAAGAGGCAGTACCATATGACTGAGCCTCCTTGCATTTTCATTACTGGTTTATCATCCAAAAACTGCTCTTGTTAGCCTCCAGGATGACAAGGTTGGGGTACCATGGGACAGGGCTCTAATCATCAATAAGACTTCTCTCTTTGTCGTTTGGAGGATTTGATAAGACATTTTTCCAGGCCCAGATCACAGATTTTCCCTTCTGGGCTTGGAGACACAGAGGGTTTTTTGTTTGTTTGTTTGTCCGTTTGTTTGTTTGTTTTGTTTTTTTAACCTTAGGGATATACATTCTTGTGCTTGGAGAATAAATAAACATTTCCTTTCTTTGCTTCTTATTCCATAGACATGAGCCAGACACAGGAGCTCCAACTTAAATATCAGAAGTTCCCCGTGACAAAAGAGTGGTAAAGGAAAAACAAGTTCTATACTGTGGATTTTAGCCCATCGCTATTGACGAAAGCTCCCTTCTTGACCAAAATTAATTTTTAATAAAAGCTGTGTGTATTTAAGGTATATAACATAATGGTTTGATATAGTCAGGCTTATCTGAACCTTCTTCTCAATTAGGCCTCACCTTTGGCTTATAAAAACTCCAACTTTCGGTTTTTATGAGCTCAAGGCATGTCCTTAGAATGATGATCCCAGCCTCCTTAATATACCGGCCTGAGAAAGCTCAACATTGCCAAAAGAATTCCCTGTCTGTTTCAGCCAAAACCTGACCATGGGCCCCTGCCTCCCCTCCCTTTTCATAGAGCATTTACAGAACTTGTAATTGTAAATCCTTTCTCTGTCCCTCTGAGACATATCTTCTACAACCCAGAAATATCTGTTTCCAGGACCTGGGAGCCATCCCTTCGAAATGTAATCATCAAGAAAGACAGAGCCTCTGTTTCCCAATCTCTATGGAAGGATAGGAGTTCAACTTTGATAAGTGCCAGTTAGCAAACGCAGAGGCCCTGATCATGGTGATCAAACTCCGTTGGCCCCCAAAATGTCCCTCAATACTTTTCCTTTAGCACACCCCAGCATTTAAAGGGCTCCTGCCTTTTGTTGCACTGGAGTTGAGCTCTAGTTATCTAAAGTCTCTCCTCTACTGCAGTAGCCTGAATAAAATCTACCTTGCCACCTTTAACAGATGTCCAGCTCTGTTTCTCTTCGATGCCATGAACTAAAAAGATCAGAACTGGACAACAAGTTTAAGACATGAAATCCTAGAGGTAACAGGGAAAGTAACAAATGAAGTCAGACCAAGACTATGAAACCCTAGCGTTTAGGAGAGTCATCTCAACCGATCTTTTAAAACTTCAGATGCAGTTCTTCTCATGTAGGAGGTTAAAGTGGAGACATGTGAAAAAAAGAAAAGGAGAGAACAAAATAATACTTGAGCGCCCTGCAAGTCATTTGGTTGTGGGCGAGTGGTTCCACACTGGGGATAAGCTAAAGGCACCCCAAAGTGTAATGGATGACCTTCTAAAGAATACCGTACCAAGAAACCCAGCACTGGCGATAGTGGAGAATAATAAAGAGGGGCTTGAGGAGCCTCTGAAAGGCTGACCCTGTCCCAAGACTATTGGCTTTTATTCTGGGCTAATAATGTTTCATGATGAAGGTTAGAGCTTGTTGGACCAGTTAGGCACCCAGGATCCTAAGGACACCCAACTTTGTGCTGTTATTGTCAGCTATAGAAAGAAACAGCAATGTCATGAAGTAGAAGTCCTAGTACTAGCTGGTGGTCAAGGCTTTAGGAGAGTATGGGGAGTTGAGGAAAGAACGAACATCTTATGTCAGACTGGAAGGATTATCATAGCATCCAAATGCACGAGAAAAGAATTATTTCAAGTTCTTATGAAATAACCTACTCCAATATTGCACAAGTCTTCTGAACTTCTTTTTGACTAAAAGTGTCTTAATGGCGAGATAAAACCACAGAAGCTGCTAAGGAAGTCTCCAACTTTCTATTTTCATACCTTCATTCAGGATACCCAGAAAGGACTTTGATTAACTCTGTCTCTAACTCTGAACCTTCAGGGGGGAAACCAAAGAAAATTAAGCTAAGATGTGAAAATCAACACTGCTCTGTGAAAAATAGACTCTACTGGTAACGAGTATGATTAGATTGTTCTGGAAGTCCAGCAAGAAGAAGAAAGAGAAAGGAGGTTTCAAGGTGTTGTGAACTGGACAAAACATGAAAGGATTATGTGTACCCTTCTAGAGAGAACAGAAGGTTGTCATACAGAAGGCAGCTTGAGGTGGTTTTCATATGAAGAGATGTTGAGTTTGCCAGCCTGCTACACTTTTGCTGCAGTTGCTATGGTTTCAGGCATTGTGACCCAACAAACTCTGGTGTCATGTCCCAGGGTCATAAGCAGCAGGAAAGGCTTTGGCCCTTCAGTCTTGTCCAACTGCTGACAAGGGCAGCAGCCAGCTGCGGGTACCCGAGAACTTGACACTGCCCAGATCCATCTAAAGGGACACATCTCCTTTCTTGGTGGCACATTTTCAGCCAAAAGAACTTCATTATCAAGGTAATGAGTTTATATATTTTGTTGTTGTTGTTTTTTTTTTTTTTTTTTTTTTTTACAGTTCTTTAGAATCTGGACACGAGAGACCTCTTTGCCTCCCTCTCTTTGTTTCTAGGCTAGTGATCTCTAGTTCTGGGAAAAAAGAAACTCCCTCTTTTGAGGGTATGGGAAGCCTTTTCCTAAATGTTTGGGAGACCCTCAAAGATCTTGGAGGGTTGGGGGGGTCATAAAGGGTAGGCATGTAATACTATCCGGTGAAAGGATAGCTGAGTATAGGAGGGAGAGAGGGAGAGAAAAATGGAAGAAGGTAAAGGGAGGAAGGGAGGGGGAAAAAGAGGGGAAGAGGAGAAGGGAGCTAGAGGTTAAAGGGGTCTAAATTTTGAAGGAAGTTGGAGGAGAGGAATTCAATAGCCCTCTACCATTTGGCAAAAAGTTTCTCTTGTTAGTTAAAAAACAAAGTCAAATCCAAGTACGAGGTACCAAAACAATTCTACTGAACCCATAACTGTGTCTTCCTGTACATGGGTCTAAGGTCTTACATAACAAACATTATTTAGGGCTTTTTCCACTTTCTTTTTACTTTTAATTCCAGGCTGGGGTGGGAGGTGGTGGGGAGTGGTAAGAGAAGTTGGCAGAGATGATTATTCTTTCAAAAATAAAATTAAGTATGGTTCTATGGGATCGGGGCCTGGTTTTTATAGCTATTAGACCGAGTTTTCTCAGTGTTCAGAATCTTGTTCTATTGTGGGATCTCATATGTTGTTTTAATTAAAAAGGTTATTTTTTCACTCTACTAGTGTTGGCCTTAGTCTTTTCCAATGGCTCTATGTGGTAAGTGTTACAGCTGTTTATCCCATTTCACTCCTTATATCATGAGAAAGGCTCTGGTTGAACTGGGGTTAACTAAAATTCAATTAAGGGGGATGAGGTATGCTTGATTCCTTGAAGGTGCTTAAGAATGGCAAAGGAAGTAGAGGCAGGTGAGATTTAGTGGAGTTTAGTAGAAATAAGTCTCTAAAGTTAATCTCCACGTTCTCTATACTTCCTTTTAAATTTGCTTCCCAACGAAGTATGCTAAAATGATCCTGATAATTTCAGAGAATCCCTTTCCCACTACTCACCCCACCAGTTTCTAGCCTAACCCAATATGAACTACATAGCTGAGTTCCAGGGCCTTCTTATCCAAACTGAGCCAGTTTCTAAAAACCATATATAAGCCTTTCGGATTCCTTTTCTTTTGTCTTTCCAGAGGCCTGATAATATTGAGTGGTTACACAGCGCCAGGGGTGTGTGCAAGGTCAAGCTCCATAGCCCAAAAGGACAGCAAGAACAGGAACGGAAAGTGGTAAGATACTAAATTACTCCCACTAAGGGGTGGAAAGGATTGCTTTATGGATACAGATATCCTGGAACCCAGAATAGACTAATGGAGGGTGATAGTGTCGTTTCTCTAAGATATCAAGTTCAGTAAAGTTTGTGGGCTGGGGGGTGGGGATTGGGGTGGGGGCGGGGCGCAGTATGCTTATACATCACAGAGGGACACGTGAAGGGAGGGAGAGAATGAAGAGTAGCTGGGGAGGGGGGTGGGGGGAGCCTCAGGGGAGGGAGGAGTGGTGGTTGCCTAGTTTTAGCAGCCTAATGGAATCATAATAATATCAGCTAGCTACAAGTAAGTTGCACTCAAGTGGGACTCCCACAGGAGGGCAAAATGTGTAATACTTCACATTTTTTATCACGTTCAAATGCCATTCGTACTGTTATGTATTTAATGCTTTTTAATTGACTGACGTTTAAAAATTACCATCAACCTAAGCAATATTATCCATAATGTCACAGGTTTTATGTTTTAGTATGTATTTTTCCTACTAGACAACAAAAAAGTACATATATTAAACACAGAAATGTTTATCCATGTATCACTTAAAGTTTTCTATAACATCAGTAATAAAAACACCACTTTTGGGGAACGCTACGGTAGTTGAAAGTGCTCTAACTGAAAGTCAGGGAATTGGTTTCTTTTTTTTTTTAATATTTATTTATTTATTTATTTATTTATTTATAATTTTATTTTTTGGTTATTCAATTACAGTTGTCCCATTTCCCCCCATTGCTCCTCCCTCCCAGCCCATCCCTTCTCCCACAGTTATATCCCTCCCCGTTGTCCATGTCCATGAGTCATTCATATACATTCCTCGACTAGACCCTTCCCTTACTTATCCCCCTTCTCCCGCTCCCCCCTCCCCCCTACTGACTACTATTCTAGTCTTTGCCTATTTAGTTCGTTTGTTTGTGTTGCTCTTTAGTTTCCTGAATTGAGTTCTAATGTAAGTTTCAGCTTTGAGTTTGCGTCAGTTGGGCAAGGCACCTTTCTTCTTACTTTTTTCAGTAAATGTAGGTATTGTAATTTGGGCATCTCTGACAGGTAGGTATTCTTATCTAGGAAATACAATAATGATAAGATTCTCTCTGCCTAATAGCATTTATTGAGTACTTACTATGTACAGGTACTCTGCTGAAAGCTTTGTATTCACTCTCAATCAATCCTCACAAGAACCCCTATGCGGTAGGTGCTTTATCGTCTCAAAGAGAAACCGCAGTCTTTTCTCTAGAATTTTCCTCAATACGCTGTCCTAATTTGGTGCAGATATGCTTTGTCGATGTGTCCACCCTGAAAGTGGAAGATAAAGGTTCCAAGGTGAGTATTCTCTGCTCCCCTCAGAGTTGGAATGAGTGAGAAACTGCTGAAAGAGTTATCAGTGGCAGCATAATAAAAGGGAAAGTCTGTGCCAGAGGGTGGAAGGATGGAGGAGATTCAGGTGGGCAGCCATCATTTTTGAAAACCCCAAACCCCCGGTTGAGAATATACTGTCACTCTTGATGCCAAATCTCATTCTAGAAGGAACTTAATTTGCTGGTAGGCCTGAAAGAATTACAGCATGGAAGGTAGCATGTCAGAGCAGTGAGAAAACTGTCCAAAAGTTTGACGATTCATGAAATATGATTCCTAAGATTTATGGATTTGTGAATGCCTCTGGAGGGGTAGTAATTTGTGAGGAGAACAATATCTCATTCTTCAAACATTAGCTAGCATCACAAGCCTACTTATCCTTCTCCATTGAAAGGAAAAGATAAGAGATATGACATTCATGTTTTGGAGAGGGCAGCTTGGAGAAGTCTCAAAAAGCAGTTATTCATAAGAATCTCACCACTTCATCCCATAGGATGCTGGTGGTTCCTGTTCCGGAGGTGACCTAACGCAACACCATCTGAAAGAGAAAGAAGTTATTATAATCAAGGCTACCGAGAAGCAAAACCAGTCTAAGGTATGCTTAGCTTCCGAGTCCACCCTTTCTAATTCCCAGAGTCCAGTGCTGATTCCGAAGACTCTGGTTCACAAAAGGTAAGAGAAATATTTCCAAACAAGCCCCTACATTTGACTACTATGATATTCCAGAGTTCACAGGCCTAAGTTCAAAGTCAGGTAAGTTTAATGTCCAGGTATCTAACAATGGCACTAATCACAGAGGTTCAGAATGCCCTTCCCTGATTGCAGGTCCCTACTCCAAACAGAATCTTGCTACCCTTATCCTAACAAAGATGTGGAATGAAAGCATGATCTTTTTCAGTGCTTTCTGTTGTCTTCTACTGGGCTTGTGTGCTCCACATTGCCCAGTGTCCAAAAAAAGAAAAAGAACAAGCATATATGGAACAGAGAGAATCCACAATGACCAAGAACTGTAGTGGCTTGTTCCCCAAACCTGTTGCCTAAGAGATTACAGACTGTTAGGTAGCGTAAAGTTAGAAGCAATTCGATTTGGATACCACTGTCACATGCAAGTCCTTTTGTTTTTCTGTAACTACCTAAATTATATCTGTTGGGCTCCTGGCCCATGACAAGTCACCTTCACAGTCCTACAAACTTGGAATAGTTGATATTGAAATAGGATATTTGGTTTTATATCAAAGGAGTCAATTTTTTTTTTTTGTTCTGCATCTCTATGCTTATCTTATAACCAGGAACAACATTTCTGACCTCAGACACATTTGGAGAGGTGAGAGTGGCTCCTAAGGAAGAAAAAAAGTTTAAAAATATTCTTCAAAGAGTTTTGGGTTTAGTTGGAAGGAGGACTCCATTTTGAAGTCTTCAGAAAGGGATAAATTATACCTAATGTTTATTCTTAAAAGTGCAGCACGTATTTCCTACACATAATGCAGGTGTCCTTGATTGTAACCTAAACCAATTTGCAAAATGTTGAACTTATCATGACCTCAAAGTTCTAGGGATTCAGTGGAAAGAAAGGAGATGAAGCAATGGAACGGGTAAAGAGGACGATGGTACTTAGCAAGGAGTGGAAGACATGTATAATACATATACACATATCTAGACATGAGCATATGCACATAATTTACCCTGACACACAGCAATATATACAAAATAATTTATACGAGCAGTGACACACACATCCCTGGCTACGTGTGTACATATGACACTGGTGAACACACACAAGCATTGAAACAACAAATGTGTGTGTATATTCATAAACAATGACTCACCTACACAAAGGTATAGAGTCAGCTGCATTGACATACCCACATGTGGCACATCAACATCTATATATGCATCCATGCACACTATGCATAAACATGCACACTACACATAAACATACACACATGAGCCTCGATCAAAACACAGTGACTGTACAAATTCAGGTGATAGGCATGCACTCTTACACAGGGTGGGGCAAAAGTAGGTTTACAGTTATGAGTATGTGAAACGGTTTATTCTTGAATTATTACTTATTATTTTCCATACATACAACTGCAAACCTACTTTTCGCCCCACTCTGTAAATATACCTCATGTTGATACGCACACATACAAACTTGGGGCAAAAGTAGGTTTACAGTTATGAGTATGTGAAACGGTTTATTCTTGAATTATTACTTATTATTTTCCATACATACAACTGCAAACCTACTTTTCGCCCCACTCTGTAAATATACCTCATGTTGATACGCACACATACAAACTTAAGCAAAGTGACACTAACAACATTTGAATGCACTGATACATACCTTGACACAAATACAATGACATCCCCACTCACGTATTCACACAAGTACTCAAATACCCAGGGTGTGTGCAACACTGACACACATTCTCAATCATTCACGTAGCATATAAATATAACATAAACTGATACCCAATTTATTGACATACACAGTCATTATATTAGCACCGATCCACATTGAACATAAACATTTATTGATGTATTATCTATTATCTATTAATTACTATATATGTTAACATGTGAATTTATTCTTTTTTTATTCTTTTTTTTAAATAAATAAAAGATTAATTAGTTATTTTAACAATAGGAAATAACAATCCCTCCCTCTCAGACATTAAGACCCTTTATAATCTTATAAAGGACAATGGGCGAAGGTCTCAAGCTCCTCTAGCTGCTTCAAGCTGGACATGGTTGTCGTTCGTCCTACCTACCCTTGGTCCAGACATCCCTAATAAGAGTGGGGGTGTGGAGGGGAGGGTTGCCTTCCCACATGGGGAAGGATCGTGCAGACTCCAGGTCAGTTGGCTGTCCCCAGACAACGGCGTGCTTGGTTTAACAGGCTGGCATCCTTGTTGTATTCTGGGGGCAACAGATTTGGCAAAAGGGTTTAAAGACATCTTCAATCCATAACCACTAGATGGCAAAAGGCAGGGATTAATTTTTCAATGTTCCACATTAGGGAAAAGAAACGGGCTTCTTTGGAGGAAGGTGTGCCAGGCGCATCTCACCTGTCCAAAACCCTTTTGCCCATTCTACTTAGTTTGGGCTGAGGGAAATAGTTTAGCTTTCCCCACTCTTAGACCTCTGGGCCCTTTCGGTCCAAGCCATTAGGATAGAACAGAGAAACCAGTTTTAAAGTGAAGCCCACAAACCACCCCATTCTTCACCAACCCAGCCACTTAGTTCAGCCAAACCGTTGAGTCTCAGGAGGCCGCGCTGCAGACAGGATTAATACACATATAGGTATAGCTCCATGATACATTCTATTAGATTTGTATTATAAACAAACATGCAGATCACTCAAATCGACACTTGTCATTTACATATTCAGACACACTGACATACACATTCATTTTTACATTCACACAGTGTACAAAATGTACACGCTATCATGCACACGTTGGCCCGTACAGGAAACATATAAAATCGGTATTGATGTCAACACATTGTTACACAGGCTTACACACAGGCAGGCATACATGTGCACTGACATGTGCACACGGACACACACGCTAACAACACAGACTGAACATTCTCACATCTACTGAGATGTCCCCACTTATGAATTGCTATACTGATATTCACACACACACACACATGACAGACACATTGATACATTTTTGACACATGTTGAGATAAGCACACGTGCTCATGTGAAATTGACACGCTACCACTTGTGCTCAAAGGAATATAATTATGTATTATGTTTCCATGCAAATCCTAAAGGCTAAACCCCTAATGTGTGCAGTTTAGAAAGATATGTCTTCTAAATAAAATAAGGGGGGAAAGTAGCCTCCCCAAACTCTTAGGTGTTCTTTTTTTTCTTTTTTTTTAGATGGACGGATCTATATGCCTTTTCACACAAGCTCCCTCTGATCCTATAACTGTTGTAAATTGGCTTCTAAATGATATCCAGAAGTATGCCTTGGGTTTCGAACATGCACTAAGTCCCTCAGCCTCTAGCTGCAAACATAAAATAGGAGATGAAGATGAACATCACAAATTACCCTCTGCAAACTGCTACAGCATCTATGATGATAAACTGAATATCGATTACATGGCCAATAGACCTCAAAGCCCACATGTAGACATGACTGCAGCCAAGAATACCAACAAAAATCAGAGTCCTTCCACCTCTCCAGCAAAATCTTCTAGCACTAACAGGGCAGTAATCTCTCCTGAGGGAGAATGTCCCATGGATGACCTTTCCTTCACCATCATCCGGCTATCTAATCTGGTAATGGAGATGCCTTGTAATGAAATAAAGAAGTTGGAAAATGGAAGCAAATGCTTTCGTCATTCAATCTATCCACCCTCTGGGAACAAAGGGAAAAACACTCCCCGCAGCGCTGTGAGCAAGATCGTTTCTGAAATGGCCCATGATGCTGAGGAAATATCCTATGTGGAAAGGCGGGGCACTGGAGAAGAGGGCAGGGAAGGTGGCAGGAAAAAGTTTATGTATAGTCAATTATCCAACAAGAACAAGGGGGTAGACAAAGAGATGTGCCAACAAGAGAGCAAAGATTTTTCACACTCTATCAGTAAAGGACTCACGGTTTATGCAAATCAGGTGGCATCTGACCTGATGGTCTCCGTTTTGAAGACCTTGAAAGTGCATACTCCTGGGAAGCCAATTCCCACTTGTGTGGTCCTGAAGAGGGTGTTGTTAAAACACACCCAGGAAGTTGTCTCTGATTTGATTGATTCCTGCTTGAAGAACCTGCATAATATCACTGCGGCCCTGATGACTGACTGCGACTTTATCTCAGCTGTCAAGAAGAGTCTGTTCAACCACGGAAAACAAAATGCTACACATATAATGGAGGCCATGCTGAAGCGCCTGGCTACTGTTCTGCTTGGAGAGAAGGAGTCTAAATCACAGCCTCTGTTGTACGCATCCTTGAAGGCCGGCTCCCACAGTCTCAAATACGAGAACCAAAGTCAAAACCAAAGTCTTGAATTCTCCACCATGAAAACTGAATTGAAGGGGAAGGACAAATGCAAAATAAAACCAGAGGAGTGCAAGTCATTGATTAGCGCTGAAAGAGTTGCTGAACACATCCTCAAGGAGAGCCTGTCCATGTGGAACCAAAAACAACGAAACCAAGGCGAGATGGCTGGCAAATCATGCGTGGGTAAGGAGGAAAAAAGAGAGAAGATCAGCCCTTCCACAGAGTCACTGGCGAAGGACTTGATTGTCTCTGCCCCTATGCTGATTCAGTACCACCTGACCCAGCAGGCGGAGGCCAAAGATGCACTTGAAGATGACTATCCTGGTTCCACCATAGGCCATAGGACTCAGAGTGCCCAATTTGAAAAGAACGCAAGTGACCAAAGTGCCAAGGCACTTTCAGTGAAACATCTAGAATCTTGTGGAGCTCCTGGGCCATCTACCTCTGTAAAGGAGACTCAACAACAGGCAGAGTGCCAAAAGTCCGATATGTCAAACATCATTCTATCACTGATTCAGAAACTGCTCAGTGAGACCTCCTTCAACAGTGAAGAGCAATCTGAAGGGGAGAGCAAGCCTTCTGAGCCCAGGCCAAACAAAGCAACTTCAATGTCCAAGAGAGGGGAAAAACAATTCCAGGAGAATTTAGACCTTGGTTTTGCCAGAGGGATGATGCAAATGAACTGGCAATTCATCAATCAACTGGTAGAACCTGTGAGGAAGCTGTGCCTTATCATGGCTAGGTATCACAACAACAGGGAAGCCCTGGCCGAATTGGAAGAACAAGCAGCCTTGGTACACAACCCAAGTTTCCAAGTTGGTGGCCCCAGATGCAGTCGCAGTAGTGCAATGTCACAGAACTATCGAGAGTTTTCTGGGCCGGAAGTCATCATCAATAATTGGTGCTCAACAAGTAGCTTGCAGAAACAGCTCCAGGCTGTCCTGCAGTGGATTGCAGCCTCCCAATTTAAGGTGCCTGTGCTCTGTTTCGTGAGAGATGATGATGGACAACTGGAGAAGGTAAGCAATGGCAAAGCACAAGAAGAAAGATGGTTAGACTGGGCAGGGGAAGGGAGGCGAAACTGTACTTAGGGCTCACGAGCAGTCCAAATTTTTCTCAAGTATGCTCTTTACCATGTGCTTTATGAATTACTTTATCCTCATAAAAAGACACAAAAGCAATGAACCATTAATTGAGGCTGTAGCACCTTGGGGTCTGCACATTTCAGCCAAGAGGAGGCGAGAAAGATTAGCTTTTTTTTTTTTTTTTTTTTAATTCAGTGACCATTTAAACAAACTGCTTGGTAAAATATGTTTTAGGAAGGTGGGGGAGATGGCCACCCCTAACCTTGACCTAGCAATCAGCACAGACTAACCAAAAGACCCAGGCCTTGGAGAGAAGTATTTAGTAAAGACAACTGATTCCAGGTTTTGTTTTTTGATGCTCAAAATGAAGTTATGTTTTTCATTTTGATCTATGACATTAGAGGAGGGTCAAGGAAAAAGGAGAGGGAAGGCAGTCCTGGATCAGCGAAAGCTTTTACTCTAATCTTAGTCATGGGCGGAAAGGTGGGTGAGGGGGGTAGTTCACTTTATCCACCTGAGACCTTTCTTCAAAAGTATCACATGACTCAAGCTATCTCTGCTCCCTCCACAGCTTCCAGAAGTTTCAGCTAAGGCAGCAGAGAAGGGGTACAGTGTTGGAGATCTCCTTCGAGAAGTAATGAGGTTTGCCAAGGAACGACAACTGGATGAAGCCATGGACAACATGGCTAGAAAACAACTGCTGGACTGGCTGCTCACTAACTTGTAAACTAACAGTCCCTTCAACAACTCTGTAGCTAGTCACCCCATCCCCACAGCAGCATTCCATGCCATCTGGGCGCCCCTTCATTAGGCAAGTTGAACAACACACTACACGACTGTCTTTCCCAATACGTCTGAGCAGTTGGACTATGCAAGTACAAGGTGTTAAATAAGCTAGGCAACAACATGAATTTAAAAATTTAAAAAAAAAAGTCGTTGTGTTCTTTTTTTAAAATATACGTTCTATTGTTAACTTTTTTATTATTATTTAGATTTTATTTATTTATTTATTTCCAGAGTGAGGGGAGCGGAGGGAGAAAGAGAGGGAACCATCAATGTGTGGTTGCCTCTCACGAGCTCCCAACTGGGACCTTGACCTGCAACCCAGGCATGTGCCCTGACTGGGAATTGAACCAGCGACACATGGCTCGCAGGCCGATGCTCAATCCACTGAGCCACAGCAGCCAGGGCTAGAAAAAAAAAGTCGTGTTTCTTAATCAGATATATCTGAGGCAAAAGAGGGGAGTGGGTCTAAATCCAAGGATTAGTGATACAGTGTTGGGCTTGGGTCTATATCTGACCTTAGGTAATTTTCTGAGCACCCAAGACATAAAGATATAACTCATGTCCAAATCTCTAAGTAATATGGTTTGTCCATTATGATCCAGAGGTTTGCCACCTGTGGACCCCCTGTTTCTGCCACATTACACATATAACTTGATAATCTCCCCTCTAATCCCGAGGGTACGGTTTTCTCGGTCTTTGTCAGGAATTTGCAGATGGGCTACTGTGCTGCAGGAGCTCAGCTCCAGGCAGGTTAACTTTGGAATAAGTGAGACCAAAAAGTGACAGTGGAGTGTTTGAGAGGGAATTCATTCCAAGTTTATTTATTTATTTTTAAGTATATTTTATTAATTATATTGTTACAATAGCTCCAATTTTCCCCCTTTGCTCCCCTCTACCCAGCAGCACCCCTCCCCCAGCAACCCCCCCAACCCAGTCCATGCCAATGGGTCGTACATACAAGTTCTGGCTTCATCCTTTCCTATATTGTTCTTTTTTAAAATTAATTAATTAATCAATTAACTAATTATTCTAACAATAAAAAATAACAATCCCCCCTCTCAGACTTAAGACCCTTTATAATCTTATAAAGGACAATGGGTGACGGTCTGGAGCTCCTCTAGCTGCTTCTGGACATGGCCGTCGGCCTACCTACCCTTGGGTCCAGACATCGCTAATAAGAATGGGGGTGTGGAGGGGAGGGTGGTCTTTTCACATGGGGAAGGGTCTTGCAGACTCCAGGTCCGTTGGTTGTCCCCGGACAATGGCGTGCTTGGTTTAACGGGCTGGCATCCTTGTTGTATTCTCGGGACAACAGTTTTGGCAACAGGGTTAAAAGACATCATTCAATCCATAACCACTAGATGACAAAAGGCAGGTATTAATTTTTCAATGTCCCACATTAGAGGAACAAAAGGGTTTCTTTGGAGGAAGGTGCCAAGTTGATTTTTTTAATTAAGTATATTTTATTGATTATGCTGTTACAGTTGTCCCAATTTCTTTTCTCTTTGCTCCCCTCCACCCAGTATCCTTCTTCCTTCCAGCAGTCCCACCCCCCTTAGTTCATGTCCATTGGTTGTGCATACCAGTTCTTCAGCTTCACCCTTTCCTATATTATTCTTAATGTCCCCCTGCCTATTTTGTACCTACTAATTATGCTCCTTAATCCCTGCACTACTTCTCCTCCTTCCCCTTCCCAGCCGATAACCCTCCAAATGATCCCTATGCCTATGATTCTGTTCCTATTCTGGTTGCCTGTTTACTTTTATTGGTTTGTTTTTATTTTTTAGGTTCTGTTGTTGATAGTTGTGACTTTGTTGTCATTTTAATGTTCATAGTTTTGACCCTCTTTCTCTTAAATAAGTGCCTTTAACGTTTCATATAATAAGGGCTTGGTGATGATGAACTCCTTTAACTTCACATTGTCTGGGGAGCACTTTATCTGCCCTTCCATTCTAAATGATAGCTTTCCTGGATAGAGTAATCTTGGTTGTAAATCCTTGTTTTTCATCACTTTGAATACTTCTTACCAGTCCCTTCTTGCCTGCAAAGTTTCTTTTGAGAAATCAGCTGATAGTCTTGCAGGCACCCCTTTGTAGGTAACTCTGCTTTTCTCTTGCTGCTTTGAAGATTCTCTATCTTTGACCTTGGGCATTTTAATCGTGATGTGTCTTGGTGTGGTCCTCTTTGGGTCTAGTTTGTTTGGGACTCTGTGCTTCCTGGACGTGTATGTCTCTTCCCTTTGCCAAAGTTGGCATTATTTATTTATTTATTTATTTATTTATTTATTTATTTATTTTTACATAAGGTTCAATTTCTTGCTCTTCCTCTTCTCTTTCTGGCACTCCTATGATTCAGATGACGGCACGTTTCAAGTTGTCCCAGAGGTTCCTAAGCCTGTCCTCATTCTTTTTTTTCAATTCTTGTTTCCTCCTTCTACAATGGTTGACTGTTTATTTCTTCCTTATGTCCCAAGTCATTGATTTGAACCCAGACTTCCTTCCCTTTACTATTGGTTTTGTGTGGATTGTCCTTGGTTTCACTTAACTTAGCCTTCACTTGTTCCCTTCTGCATTTGCCACACTCCAGCATATCTGTCACATCTGTGAGCATCTTTATCACCAGTGGTTTGAACTCTCAGTCTGTTAGGTTGCCTATCTCCTCATCGCTTAGTTCTTCCACTGGAACCTTGATCCGTTCTCTCTTTTGGGCCATACTTCTCTGTCTCATTAACTTGAGAGGCTTCTGTGTTTGCCTCTGTGTTAGTAGAGCTGTCACAACTGCTACATTGTGAGGGGCAGAGCCTTAGGTCTTCGTTAGTATGGGGCGACCCATTTGGCCACGTTGTGGTGCCATATGAGGGAGAGGAGTCTGAGAGGGAACAAAGCTGCTTGCTCAACCCTCGCCCCTTTTCCAGGCACTTCTCCCACTTCCTGTGTGGAACTGGCTGTCTCTAGCTATTTCTCTGGCTGTGGTTCCCAGAATGGGTGGGTTTGTGGCATTCTAGGACTCTGAGGGCCTCTAAACAAAGGAACTCTGCTGAGAGACCAGCAGCTTCTACCCATGCCCCAACCCCCACTGGCTTTCAGTCACGAGCAATGGGTTTTATTTTCCCTGGTGCTGGAACTGTGAGCTGCACTGTCTGGTCTGGTGCTGAGAGCTCTCCCCAGGTGTTCCTCCCTACTTTTTTTAAAGGTGTGACTGCGTTTTCCACTGGTCTGCCACTGCCGATGCCACAGCTGCCACTGCCACCTCACTGCTTCCTCTCTGCCCCGGCTCCATCCCTCCTGCCTCTCTGGATGAGTTTTTCTTCTTTAAATCTGTGTTTGTTGAACTTCCATGCAGCTCGACTTTCTGGAACTTCTGGGTGTCTCCAGTTTTGAGGTAGTTGTATTCCTTTTCAGTTGTGGAAGGAGATGCAGCGTGTCTACCTATGTCTCCATTTTGGCCAGAAGTCCCAAGTTTATTCTTGTGGCAGCAGGTGAGACAGGAACAAAGGATCCACGCTCTCCATGGTAAGCCGGTGGCAATTCTGCTTGGCGTCTCTGTGCTGACACTGCATGCCAAGGCATTTGCCACCTCAGCAAAGGGTGTATGCCCAGTCCATGTACACATTGCTACAGACTGACCCTAAGGGTGATTTTAAAAATAGGTTTTAGTGGTACTAACAAAGGTAGGTCTTGCTCGTCCGGTAGGCTGCATGCTAAAGAGATATCTTGAGATAACACAATAGCAGGTATCAGGTCCCTCCCTGGTTTTGTATACCACACCTTTACTCCCCTCCCCAGGGTAGTTTCTGTTGGGTCTGAATAACTACTACAGTGCAGTTTGTAGGACCAAATCCCTTATTCTCGCTGTTAACACTTCTTCATCCAGGCCATGAGTTTTCAAATTACAGTATAAATAGCATCCTTCAGTCCCAGTTCTCCTAATAGCTGCTGTAACCCAGTATACAACTGCCACCTGCTGGACGTAGATGGAAGATCTCCTGGGTTCGGCCACGTAATGCGATCAGCTGCCTTGATCCAATCTAACAGGGAATGATTGCCTGGAGTCTCGTGTGCATTCTGCAGCTGCTGCCTCAGCACTGGGTGCGTGGGGTTGGATACAAGCTTACCCATTCCCTGGCCAGGAAGTAAAATGCCACCCGCCCCTACATCCCATAATCTTAGCAACCAAGCCGCCAAAGATTCTGACGCCTTTTGCCAGAAGCAGCTCCCCAAATCCACCAGCTCTGCTTGCAAGTACGGATGCACTGTGGAGTGCTCTGTGACTGGCAGAGGGGGCTGGCTTGACCCTCAGTCATTCAAGGACACTTAGTCTTAATCTTCTGCATTACCACCACCGCCACCCCAGGCATGGCTGAAATGGGTGAGGTCTAGCCCTCCCCAACATCCTCCTCCTCATCCTCATCCTCCGAGGAGTCTATGACCTGTACCTCTGATCCTGTCACAAAACCAGTCCTGATCCAGGCCCTCAGGGTGGCCACTTCCACCTCTAATAGCTCCCATGTTTTCTCCCAGGCAGCCCTCAATTCCTGCTCCTGAGACAGGTCCTCTTTCAACTCTCGGACCTGGGCTTCCAATTCAAGCAACTCCCTGAATGCTTTATGCAGAACAGAGAAATAGCCAGCCTACAGCACCAGCCCCTACCCAGGCACTTTTCTTCCCTAGAGAGCCCCCTATCTTCAGCAGAGCCTCTTCTCTCACCTCAGGAGTCACTTCTACCCTCTCCCAATCTTGCAGGGGCACCGAAGCCTCCAACACGGTCACCACCATGAACCACATATCCATGCAGGCCAACCCGATAGCCCACCCTGAGTGGCCGTGCCCCGTGGCTGACCCCTGCTCCATAGCTTTCGTTTGTGGCAAGTCCTGCTGACTGTACCAAGTGCCGCAGGAGCTCAGCTCCAGGCAGGTTAACTTTGGATTCAGTGAGACTGCAAAATGACAGTGGGGGGTTGCAGAAGGAATTCACACCAACTTTATTCTCGTGGCGGCAGGCAAGACAGTAACAAATTATCCATACTGCCTGGACAACAGGGACTCATATATATAAGAAATTAAACAGAAGTAGCACAGGGCCAACAAGAACTGTGAGATAGTGTGGCACCTGCATACTAAGGCACTCTTTTATGTAAGGATAAGCTGGAGAAATACATGGGTGTTGAGGCAGGGTTCTTGACTACAGTCATCATGACAGGACAGCTAGCTTAGACAAAAAAAAATTGATAGGTATATTACTCAAGGACATTGTGACCACTTGCCACATGCACGCGCGCGCTCGCGCACGCCCACACACACACACACACACACACACACTCCATATCAACTGCATGTGGCTATTTAGTACTTACTATTTAGCCATGGCTATTTAGTATTTACTGACTGAACTACAATGTGTTCTGATCCTCCCCCCTGTGTGAATAAAGTTTCCTTATAAGTCATTTCCTTCAATTGATGAGATTTCCTTGTCTTCTACCAGTCTGAAAGGAAATTTTTCTGAGAATAAACTACAGAATGGTAAATTCCTCATAGCCATGCTATGCGAATTCCATTGAGACTAGCACTAAGTTCCTAGATTTGTTGTATGCTTCTCAGAAGTCAATTATAATGCTAGAATTCATTGCAGATCAGATGAGATCAAGATAGTGGTTTCGACCCTGTGGTCCTCTACTAGCTAGTTTGCTGTGGCATACCTTAGCACCTTTGAGGTGCGAGTGGCTTTGTAGAACAAGCACAAGATGTGGCATCCTTCTGAATTCAAAAGTCAAAGCTTTTGCCTCTTACTAGCTACGTGGCCTTACAGAGTCACCTAGACTGTAAGCCTGTTTCTTCACGTGTAAAATGTAGCCAGAAATTACCCTCACTGTTTAAGCTGGAGGAATGGATGTGATGCTTTGCACAAGGTGAATCTTATAAATGTGGCTATGTGAAGGAAGCTGTATGTCTCAAAGCCCATCCTAACACATTTGCAAGTGTTCTTGATATATTTTAAAATAAAAACAAAATTCTCTGACAATGTAACCTAGAGAGACACTTTACGGGGTGAGGGGTGGGGGATAAGAGGCATGGAGGCAAACTTTACCTTCACAGTGCCTGGACCTGTCAGAAGGAAAGGCAGGCCCCTTTAAAGCAGAACCTTTAAAGCTCCACAACTCAAATGAAAGCTAGTCAAATCTTTTGCAGTCCCATCCCACCCCATGAAGAGCTTTGGAGTTGAGCCACTACAGATCCTTGTCTCTGTCCTTAGGAAAATCCTTAATAAACAAGTTACAGGGCCAGGGCTGCATTTCTGATGACTCAGATCTCCCTGAGCATAACTGGGACCCATAGTAGTTTACTTCCTTGATTAACTTGGCTCTTGACTTGCTCCTGATTTTTATTATGAGGCAGCCTTAGGGATTCCTGGGACTGTGGAGATACAGCACAGGAAGTTATAAGTGCTGTTAAGTGGAAGGCATTGGGGTAAGATTCTCCTTGAGGGCTTTTTTACTTCTGATATTTCAGGATTATAAGAGTTTCTTTTCCATATTTTCTCAGGGAAACCTGTGTAGATGAGGTAAGATCAGGGTGAGGAAACTTGATTTTTGCCAGAACTAATTGACAAACTCCAAGAGAGAAAAGAATGCTTTGGGCCTCAAAGGGCCCTGGCAAGTGTCTGGAACAGCTCTGCAGTCTTGAGGTTTATCCCTGGAGGGTGGGACCCTGGCCTTTCACCTCTATAAATTGAGAAGTGCTCCCCGGCACCATATTAGCAATGCGGCCTTCCTCAGTGCCAACAGTTGGAAATGGGCAAAGATTTCTGCTGAGCCGCGAACCCAACGTGTAAAAAGGGAAGACAGGAGAAGAAGGAGGGGAAAATCACAATTATCTCCTGATAGGTGGTGTAATTAATTGGTTTGCTATCTCTAACAGTTTTAGTCTATCTGAGCATCAGGCATCCATTTTAAAAGGAAGTTGTGAGCATAACTCATCTAGAAGGTTACTGCAGGTCTAGGGCTGTGTTGAGGTGAAGTGTTAGAAGCACTTGCTTCAGGGTCACATTTTAAGGGGGTACCAGAAAACTCAGTAATCAAGATAAATAATATTTCAATGTACTATTTTTATTTTAATATGCTTTTAGTTTTTTAATTTTTAATTTTATTGTTGTTCAACTACAGTTGTCCTAATCCTTTTCCCATTGCTCTCCCCTGCCCCGCCCACCCCCACTCCCACATTCATAGTCAGTTCTTACCTTTTGCTCATGACCATGGGTCCTTTATACTTGCTCCTTGACTCGACCCTTCCCTTTCTTTCCCCCATTACTCCCCTTCCCCTTCCCCTTCCCCTTTGGTTGCTGTCAGTCTGCTCTTTGTTTATATATCACTGGCTCTATTTTGCTCATTTGTCTGTTTGCTTTGTTCATTAGCTTCCTGTATTAGGTGAGATCGTATAGTATTTGCCTTTCACCGCTAGCTGATTTCATTAAGCATAATATTCTCCAGGCCCACTCATGCTCTTGTGAAGGGCGAGAGTTCCTTCTTTCGTTCTGCTGTGTAGTATTGCACTGTGTAAATGCATCACAGTTTTTGATCCACTCACTTATTGATGGGCACTTAGGCTGTTTCCAGCCCTTAGCTAATGTAAATAACACTGCTATGAACATTGAGGTACATAGGTTCTTTTGAATTGGTGTTTCAGGGTTCTTAGGGTATAATCCCAGCGGTGGAATCAATGTGTAAAAAGGCAGTTCCATTTTTAGTTTTTTGAGGAAATTCCATACTGTGTAATGTTTTTTTAAGTCAAAATTAATAGCAGTCAGAGAAAGACAAGTACCATATGATTTCACTCATATGTGGAATCTAATGAACAAAATAAACAAACAAAACAGGTAGAGAACAGACTGACAACTGTCACAAGGGAGGGAGGTTGAGAGGCTGTGTGGAAAAGGTGAAGAAATTAAGCCAAAAAAGAAAAAGGAAAAAAAGACCCACCTCATAGACATAGACAACAGTATGGTGATTACCAAAGGGAAAAGGAATTGGGGGAGGCAGAGGATAAAGGGGAGAAAAATGGTGATGGAAGGGTGAGAAACGCTCACAATAAATCACTGGTACACAGGACTTGAGCAGCAAAGCGAGGCATTTATTCGTGAGTCTGCGGAGCTGGGCGCACCACCAGCCAGGAGCATGTGCGCGCAAAGTAGACAAAGTAAACTGGTTTTATACTAAGGCGATGAGCTCTCCTCCCCTCTCCTTCTCCCCGGTTTCTCCACTACTGGTTAATCCGGGTTCACAATCTATTCTAATGTGATTAACTACTTAACTCAGGGTGTGATTAACTAAGGGTAATCTAGTTATAGGTCTATGTCCAACTTACTGTACTTGCCAAGTTATCTAGCTACATCTTCCCATTTCTCTGTGTTTGGTGACAACAGTCTTTCTCCTTTTGAGCCCAGAGATATGTGTGAGGAGCTGCAGAATGTCGTTCCCTCGCCCCTTTTCCATGATTCATCTGTTAATTTTCTCCTGCTGGTTTGAGAGTCACTGGCTTGCTTCTTTATCCCTAACAGAAGGAGATATGACTAGGGGTGGTGAACACACAATACAATATACAGAAGGCTTATTATAGAACTGTACGCCTGAAACCTATAGATTGTAATTTTATTAACCAATGTCACCCCAACAAATTCAATAAAAAATTAATGCAAAAAATTCCTTGATTGTGATACAGAAGATACAGTAACAGTGCCATGCCAAACCATAATGGAACTTGAGGCAAAAGCAAAAATGGGTAGGCATTATATTGCCAAGGCAGTACTTAGAGAACGTTTTGTCCTAAAAACGTGTATCAGTACAAAAGAAGCCAATGCATTGGCTCCTGCTTAAAGAACGTAGGGAACAAATCAAACAAGTTTAGGAAAGGGGAAATAAAACTTGGAGCAAGGAAAAAGCAGAGAAATCAAAGTTTCACTGAAACCTTACAAATATCAGGGAGAAGGAGAAGGATGTCTGTAGTGTTTCCTCTCTTGCTGAACATAGGAGTACATCTTCCCAACAAAGCTCATATTGCATTAATTGTGCTTGAAAACAGGGACAACACAAAATCGACCTTTCAAAATTCTGCTTTAAAATAGTTCTAATACGGAAAAAAGACAAATAAAAATGCTACTTTTGCAAATGATATATATTTGTACATCCATGAAAATCACGTCCCCTAATACCAGAAGTAATAAGTGAACTTTGCAGAAGTATAAGATAGAAAATACTAGTGAGGTGTAAGAATTTGCCATCAACTAAAACAGTTCCAGATTCTTTCTCCCCAGCGACTCAGAAACATGTAAAAGGTTGAGCACTACCCCTGCACTAAAGTCTTTGTGCTGTCAGAACATGAAAAACATCTAAAAATTGATTGTGTTTCTATATCCTAGAGCCACCCAGTCAGAGAAAGACAATGACAATATTAAACACTGGCATATTAAGGAAGGCAAGAAATGGCATTTACAGAGCACTTACTGAGTGCCAGACACTACTAAGTGCTTTAATTCTTCCTAAAACCTTGTGACGTGGTTTGTTATTAGCCATTTTTACCGATGAGAAACTAGAGGCTTACGTTTAAAAGACTTTTGCAAGGTCATGTGATCAGTAAGTGGGAGAGTTGGTATTCAAATCCAAGTTTTCTTCTCTATGTTTCTTTCCATTCTTCTCACACTGTTTTCCTATTCATTCAGAACCCGTGTTTATTAAAAAACAAAGCCATAAAACATGAACGAGGAAAATAGAGGAAAGCTGATAAATACAGAAACAGACTATGCTTCTACTATAACTAAATAAAACAAAACAATATTCTCTAATTCAACACATAGGTCTCATACAATGCCAGTGTAAATCTTTATGGGATATCACTCCTCCCACAAAATATTTATTAATTACAAAGGGAAAAGGAGTAACTACAATAGATAAACCCCATCAGTCACATTTTAATTAGGTGATCAAGGTTAACATTGCCAGTAAAGACATTGACACCACCTACCTCCAGACATGATGTCAAGAGAAGGGCACATTACCTCTATGGCAGTTTTGCAAAAAAAAAAAAAAAAAAAAAAAAAAAAGCATGACTCCGGCGTAATCATGAAAATGATTCGGTAAACTCAAATCGAGGGACATTATACAAAATACCTCACAATAATTGACTGCAAAGATTCACAAGGGAATGTTTTAGGGTTATGGAAATGTCATCTATGCACCTTGATAATAACAGAGGGGGGTGGTTAGTGCAGGTTTATGTGTACATTTCTCAAGGCTCAGCAAACTATACACTTGAAATTAGTAAACATTATTCTATCTGAACATTATTCTATCTAAATTATATCTCAGTAAAGTTAATTGAAAAATATAGACTTAATAAATACTTGTAAGGAAAATGCCTTGCACTATTCACGAGTTTCTTTGCTTTGTGCTTCTCCAGAAAGTCTCTAATTCTGACTTTAGGCCCTGAGCCACCCTTAACTTGCAGCCCTCCCTCCTGCTTCTTCCACTTGTCTGTGGAGGCCCAGAGCAGGAAGTTCCTTTCTGTGAGAACTTCCCTCCCAGATCCCAGTCACATATCAAATGTGAAAAGGGTTCCAAGCCCTGGCTGCTGTGGCTCAGTGGATTGAGCATCGGCCTGAGAATCAAGTGTCGCTGGTTCGATTCCCAGTCAGGGAACATTACCAGGTTGCACATCAGGTCCCCAGTTGCGGGCGCGAGTGAGAGGCAACCACACAGAAAAAAAAAAAAAAAAAAGGAAAAGAAAAGAAAAGAAAAGGGTTCCAGCTTGTCTTCTTGTCATGAAAGTCTCCTCCTCAGAAAAGCCTTCCTTCCTTCACCGAACTCTCACAGTTATTCTTTAAACATCACCCTGTTTTATTTTCATCATACCAATTGATATGTCATTTATATTCTTATTTGTTTGGTTATTGACTGTTTATTCCCACTAGAATGTCAGTCTTGCTCACTACTGTATCCTCGGTGCTTAGCGCAATATCTGGTACATAGTAGCCATTTAATAAATTTTTATTGAATAAATAATGATCCACCTATTTCAGTGTTCCCAGGTGGGGAAAATGACAGAAAATAGGGAGTCAAAAATGTGTCATTCACCACTGCCACTTAATGTCACTTAATCCCTTAATATAGCTGAGCATCAGTTTCTTCCCCTTGGAAATTGGCATGCTAATCAATGTCTTTCGTACCTACATTTGTGGAGGTGTTGAGCCACTCGAAAAGGCAAGCAAGGTAAAACTATTTGAAAATATGCTCAATGTGCCCATTAAAGCTTCGATATAAAATAATAAGAATAGTAACAATAGCAATAATAACATTTACTGAGCTTTTCCTATGTACCAGGCATTCTTCTAAGTGCTTTTCACTACTATGTCTTTTAATTTTCCCCAAAGCCCTATGAAGTACATATTAGTATTATCTGATTTTGCAGGTGAGGCAACTGAGGCCCAGAGAAGCTGAATAACCTGCTCAAGTTCAGAGAGTTAAGAAATGGTAGAGCTGGGATTCAAGGACAGATAGCTCTGGTTCCAAATCTCTCACTTTGTATTCTTTCATAGATACCAGGACATGTTCCTAATGCCACATGTCATGATAAGTCCTAGCGTACGTAGAGCTGGTAATACCGACAGAATGGATTGGGTGCCTTTAGGAGGCAACAGAAACCTCTCACGTGGGGTAGATAGATGGCTAGAAGGAAGCCAGGCTGGTGGATAGGCACAGGTTTCCAAAGAGTATTGCAGGCATAGGCCATGGCCCAAAAGAAGGCCAAAAGCTATCCTAAGACAACAGGCGTCTCAACAAGCAAACAGAGACAGCTCCTAGGACTCATAGAGCAGGCGGTATCCCCAAGTGCAAGCCAAGGTGATATCCAAATGAATGCTGGCTTGAACAAACTGGTAATTCCCATTTGCTCACAGTGCCTAGAGTTGCTACCATCGGGGTGGGGTATGAGAGCAAAAGAACAGTGTCGGACAAGCTGCCACACATGTGCCATAGGGGGAACGAGGGTGGACGCTGATGGTGTCCAGTCAGTGCTCCCGAGAGCCAGAACACTTCAGGTGCTCAGGGCATTTGCTAAGCAATATGAAAGTATTTTGATATTTTAACAGGCAGTAGGACTATGCCAGTGCCTAAAGTTCTAATGCCAGCATTAAATTGGAAATTATTTACTTTTCTCAAGCCTCAGGGCCTGGCTAAAAGTTGAATTTGAAGTAACACCTTTGATGAATGTAGCTGAGGGAAGGGTGCGAGGGAGGAAACCCACGAGTTATTCCCTCTGGCTCACACAGCTCTATCCTCACTTTGATCACAACGTATGATAATGTCCTGTTTACATGTCTGCCTTTCCTCTAGGTGAGAAGTAGCATGGGATAAATGGACGTGACAGGCAGTCAGCCAATCATTGTTTGTTGAGGAACAGCTAACATGTATTGTGTGCTGACTTTGTGGCAGGCCTCTTATCTGATCCTTAAAGCACCTCTGTTGGTAGCCTCGTTTTGTCACTGAAGAAATGAAGGCAGAGAGGATCAGAGTCTTGCTCACGTCTGAGATTAAGGCCTGGTAGCCTGATTCTGGAGTCTGTACTCTTAACTACTGTGCTTGATTTCAGTGGCCATACAGATACAAAAGTGGTAACTGGAGTGTAGAGTGGGTGAAGAGAAGTGATGGGTGACAAAGCCAAACGTCAGCTAGTATCAGAAAGGCCTTGTGTGTCATTTACAATTTTGGACTCTTTTCTGAGGTCAATGGAAAACCACTTAAAAGGTCTGAGCCTGGCATTTTCAGGGTGAGATTTGTGTTCTGGAGCAGTTGCTCCGTCTGCTATGGGAAGAATGGATCAAATGGACCGTTGTCCTGACCAACTGTTCTTTACTTCCTTTGTTAACTTCTGTTTGTATCCTTCTTTCATTTTACATTTTTAAAAATGCCTCACTGAGCTCCACTGAAAGTGAAGAGGATTTATCCATACCTGGGTCCACACACGTCTTAGCGGGGCAAGTAAGAGCGAGAAAGGGTGCCCCTTATGACTGGGGCTGTAAAACCCCAGCTGTGATGGAGTCAATTGGTGAAGGAGTGGTAGGTTTTTACTTCCCTTCGTCAAGTCTCACAGCTTGTATTTAACACTCTCACTACCACCCAATTCTAGGAGCCGTAGATTCCAGGCTCCATGATCCCCAACCGCTTCACTCTCAAATGTCAAACAGGAGTATTTTCTGTGACTCTGAGGTGGTTTTGTACACTGCCTCCCAAGAACTATAAATCCCGTCCCAGAATTCAGCAGGAGGAAGAAGCAAAGGAAACCCCCCTTAACTGCTAAACTTTCTCTCTGGGGCTTGATAGCATCTCTCTCCCAGAGACCTTGCTTTTTTTGGAAAAGAAATTTCTCCCGTCTGAGATATCAGGTGGCTCTGTCAGCCAGTCCCACGGCACATACTGGCAACTGGAAGGAAGAGAGGGCTGGCCAAGAAAATCTACTCTGGCATCAAATGACCCATTTCTGAACTGATGTAACAACTTAGTTTTCCTCATCCTGATGCAACTTCTAGAGCAGGCGCACCTAGAATGCCTTGTCATCTATCTCTATCCTCTTTTGAAGTATATACGTGCACTCCTGGCATTTCTACCATCTTACTTCCCTGGCCCTTCCTTGTTGATGTCTCATGGAATTCTCCTTGTCTGCCCATCTTAAAATACTGGAGTGCTCCCGAACATATCCTCAGTTCACTGCTCTTCTCACCACCCCCAATCCCTAGCTGCACCTGCTTTCAACATTGTCAAAAATAACTAGTGTCAAGGTTTAAGTTCTGAAGGAAATCCAGGACCAGAGGAGGCAGAGGCGGGTCTGAGATGCAGTTTCACAGGCGTGTTTCTTACTTGGGGCGCTAGGACTTTTAAAATGCAGATTCCCAAGTCCCACCCAGGAAAAGTCTTGATTCCTTGGTTTTGGACTACAGCAGAAGCACGTGTATTATGAAAAACATTCTTCAAGTGATGTTCTATTAGCCCTTTATATTTTGGGAAAAAATAAAACCCAAAGGAAAATCAGTACAATGAGTACTCATAGACCCTTTATCCAGTTTTACCCATTATTAATGTTTTGCCATCTTGCTTTATCTAAAATCTATCTAGCACCCAACTGACTAAACTTATGAATATGTAGTTATTATATAAAATAATCCTTATTTTGCTGAACCATTCGGAAGTTGGTTGCAGACACCATGATATTCAATCTTAAATACTTCAGTATGCATCTCCTAGGAACAAGGACATTCTTCCACATGCAATTCATATTCAATTTTCCTTAACTATCCCATAATGGCCTCTACTGCCACTCGTTTCTACCCTATCCACAATCCATATATTTCGTTTTGCCATCTTTTAGTCTCCTGCAATCTAGAACAGTTCCCCAGATTTTTTTATTGCTCTTTCATGATACTGACATTTTTTAGTAGTTTTGCTCTGTTTAAGAAATGAATGTGGGGTAAAATGAAATATCTATGGATAGAATGGGGGTGGAGGTGGGGGTGTATGGGGAGTGGTTAGGAGTGTAGTATCTTCTGGGAAAGGTCAGGTATGGAGTGAGGCTGATAAATCAGTTGGGGGCTGTTGAAATATCTGCCTTAGGGAAGAGGCCACATCAGGGGAGAAGGACCATGAGAAAAATAGGGGTAAGTAGGAGGGAGAAAATGCCAAGGGCCTCCTGGGTAAGGCAGAACAGACAGGTCTAGAGTAGATATGTTTGAGGTAGAGCAGTTACTGGAGTACTACGAGTATGTGGACTATAGTGCCATGAGTGTGTGTGTATATATTCTGTCTCTGGGTGGAAGGTGTTCAGAGTGGTAAGGTAGATTCACTGGCTCAGGGACTCAGATGCCACCTATCTTGTAGCCTCATGCTCCCTGATTTGTTGCCTTGGCCCACATGGACCAAGATGGTGCACCACTGTACCGTCACAGCCAGTGGGAAGAGAGGTATGGGAAGCCGTGGCATGCCCTGTTCCTCTGAGGTAGCATTTTCCCACCGGGGCACAATTTACATTGGAAGCTGGGTAATTCTGTGTTTGGGGGGCTGTCCTGTGCATTGTAGGATATTTAGCAGCATCCCTGGGCTCTACCCACTACAGGTTACTAGCATCCTCCAGTTGTGACCATTAAAGATGTCCCAGGCATGGCAAAATGTCCCCTAGGGGCAAAGTCACCCCCCCCCGTTGAGAACCACTTCTTTAAGGGTATTACCCAGAAGTCTCCAACAACACTTCTGCTTAAATCCCACTTGTGGCCAGAGCTTTGTCACTTGACCATCCTAAGGGTACTGGAGTCTTGGAAATGTCTGCTAGCCAGGTGTCCAGCTAAATGTTAAGCTAAAAAGAAGGCAAGAAGCTAGCAGATTCTCCCGCAAATTCTGTAGCTGATCGAGTAGGTGGCCCTGTTCTTTTTATGTTCCAGGCTAAGTTTTAGTCATTAATCATTTTAATTCACTTGCATGAAAATACTGGTGGTAGGGAACACTAGGCACAAAAAAGTGACAAGCCCTTTAGAAAAAGGATGGGCTTTTGTTACCCTAGAAAGCTGACCAGGGTGAGTGAGAAACTGCATTCTGAAATGGAGGCTGGAGAAGATTGAATTTTCGTCTGTGTTTCAGTGCCATCTTGTGGACATTTATAAATCCTACCATTCGTCACTCTCATCTGGCATTTTCTTTGATTTATTTTAGACACTAATTTCAAATTAAAAATAACCCTTATATGGGTTTTAGGAAGACTTTAAAAAGGTCCTTGCAGCCCTGGCTGGGTGGCCCAGTTGATGGAGTGTCTCCCCTGCACCAATAGGTTGCAGATTTGATTCCTGGTCGGGGTGCATACAGGAGGCAACCAATCAATCTCTCTCCTTCTCTCCCTCTCCCTCTCCTTCTCCGTCTCCCTCTCTCATCACTAAAAACATATCCTGGAGTGAGGATTTTAAAAAAGAAAAGGTCCTTGCAGATAAGGAACTCTTTAAAGCAGGGTTTCTCACCCTCAGCACTATTGACATTTGGGGACAGATCATTCTTCGTTGTGGAAGCTGCCCTGTGCATTGTAGGATGTTCAGCAAAATGGCCGAATCTCCCCTTGGCATGGAGGCAAAATTACTCCCAGTTGAGAACCATTTCTTTTAACAAAGCACCTAAAAATTCCACGCTCTATTAAGACCATATGCTAACAATGATCTCATATCAGCGTGTCCTGGGGGTGGACAGGTGTGTCCGGGAGAGCTAGGAGAAAACGAGGCTCCAGCTGCAGCATGACATGCCCTCTTTTTTATACTCTGGAGAAGTCCCAGCAGCTGGAGATCAGATTGAGATATGCCAGAAGACCCGGCGAGAGGTTGTACAGCTTCTTGAAACCCCACGGCAAGGCAAGGAAATCTTCAGACACCGTTCCCTAAAGCAGGAAGTAGCACAGAATAATCCCAGACTGTGATACTGAGTGCCCAAAAGCCCCGTGGAGATGTACAGGTGTGGCTGATCCTGCCAGGTGGGCCTTTTAGAGCCCTCCGGGAGCCCTCTGCCACCTGAGTGTTGTAGAGAAGCGCTGGTTGGGAGCCCGTTCCCTGGCCTCGGTGATGTCGGTAGTGCTAACACTCCTGAGATTTTACTTTGAAACTGGGTAAAGGAAAGGTAAGTTTCCTAGGAGCATGCCCTCTCAGGCAGGGCTTTGGGTCGCTCGTTTCCCTTCCGTTTCACCTTCCTGGCAAACTCCTGTCCCGCCACCCAGACGCTCTTTCAGTGGACGACCTCACCTCCTACTGAAAAATTGAAGATGACCAGTTGCAGAATTTATCACTTCAAAATGTGTTGCCATCTGAACTCCGTAATGACCGTGCGTCTTGTTTTAGAAGAAGAGGGCTCTTGGCTTCTGCCTGGGCCAATCCATTCTTGTGTTCTTGGCATCCAAACCCACGCCCTCACACGCACCTTGCCCAATTACACACCTCTGTCTTACATCAGCACATGTCTTCTCCCCAGCCCCTTTTGCGTCTGCATCAATCTCGTCCAGGCTCTGATCTTGGCAATCGGTTTGGTCGACTTTTCATCTCCTGCACCTTACTCTTCTATTCTTCAACTTCTCTTTGTGGTCCTACTGCTGTAGAAAATGACCTACTTTGATTCCCTCGCCTTCTACAGCCACCTCCCCGAGGCTCTCTGCTGTCTTCTTCCTAGCTATTATCTGGCATTATTTGGCCTCTCTGCAATGTTTGATACTATTGGCCATGCCCTCTTTCTTTGCAATTACCCCACTTTCCCTCCCCAAGTTGCAAAAGTAACATGTGCTCTCTGCACAGAACAGATCACAAGAAGAAATACACAAATCTCAGAAACCAGGCACTTAAGCACAAAAGGAAACAAGACACAGTCCCATTACTGTAAAATACCGGCTCTTCATCTTTAGAGTATGTCCTTCCAGGTTTGTGTTATACTAATACATTTCAACACATACATGCCACTCTCTTGCTTATATACACACATATAAAACCAAAATGGGTTCTTGTTATAGATCCTTTTGTAACCGTTCCTCCAAACGCTGACTCAACAACGGAATTTAGTGTGCAGGATGTTTATTAAGGAATGACCTCGGGGCCAACACCTATGAAAGGGAAATGAAAGAAGCAGGACTGGGTAGACAGGATTTCTCAACTGCTGGCATATTGACCTAGATGGGTAATGCTTTACGGTGGGGCTGCTAATTGTGGACGTTTAGCAGCATCCCTGTCCTCTACCCTCTGGATGTCAGTAGCACCCACACACCACTCTCCTTCCCCAAGTTGTGACAACCAGAACTGTTTCCACATTGCCAAGTATGCGGCTGGGGGAGGGGGGCTGCAAAATCACCCCCAGTTGAGAAGCACTGGGCTAGAGAGAAGAGTTGAACTTGGATGTGGCCTAACAACAGCCTCTGTGGAACCCGCAGGCATCTCAGGAGCTAAAATGGCCTTTCTCAGTTGTCCAAGTTAGACTGAGATGTCAGGGCCTTTGTTCTCTCATAGGCAGCAGTCACTGGACAGGAGCCCCGGGAAGGGGGCATGGTGTTGGGTGAGGTGGCTTTCTGAGGCTGAAGCAAGTCCTTCAATGAAGGGGCATCTGAGCTATGCCCAGTGTTCATGACGTGTGTTACTCCACAATTGTCCATTTCCTTCTCAGCATCTTCTGTTCCATGGTAAAACTCCTGAGAACTGGGGCTATGCCTTATTTGGTTCTGTGTCTTTGAAACATAGCATACCACCTGGGAATGAACACTTGCTTAATGGCCCAATGAAATTAAATGGGATGATACTTGTGGTTCTTTGGATATTTGCAAACTTAAATACTCTAATGAGAGGCTTCATGATGCATTTTCTTGAACCACGGGAGACTCCAAAAAGATTAATCTGTATTTATGTTATTATATTAATTCATGAGTACTTTTTTTGGAAGTAACAAGTCAGTATCAGCAGATAAACAGTACTGACCTAATCGTTAACAGTATTTTGAATCTTCAGTAGATGAGATTCTTTACCGGTAACTTATAAAGATGAGTGAGGAATGGCGTGGGATGGAGCCAACTAATTTATGAAATATTACTCAGACTTCAAGTAATGAAAATTTCTGCCTAAATAGATGGAATTATAACACACCACATCTCTGCACAGCTCCACAAAGTGGTACCCATTTCCATCCAGCAGAGGGCACAGCTATACAGAGTTATTGCTGGAGAAACACTTTCAAAAGCAAATAGGAAGTGAATTCATCTCACAGCCATAGGCTGCAGTGACATATCATCACATGGAAATGAGTGTAACTACACATCTGAAGTTCCATAATGTGTTGTTTGGAGACTGCATTTCCAACTCGATTCTTTCACGTTGTTTTTTATGTTAATCTCTAAGTATTACCATACGATTTCACTCTTATGTGGAATGTAATGAACAAACTGAACTAACAAGCAAAATAGAGACAGACTCATAGATGGAGAGCAGGATGACAGCTGTCTGGGGGTGGTTGGGTGGCTGGGTAGAGGGACTGAGCAAATAGGAGAGAGGAAAAAACCTCATGGACACCAACAACAGTGTGATTTCCAAGGGGGAGAAGGTCTAGGGAGGTGGAGGAGGGCAAAGAGGGTACCTGGTGATGGAAGGAGACTTGACTTGGGGTGCTGAACACACAATACAGTGTACAGATGATGTGCTGTAGAACCGTGCGCCTGAGACCTGTATAATTTTGTTAACCAGTGTCACCCCAATATATTCAATGAAAAGGAAAAGAATAACACTGTTAATTTCAACTGACTAAAATTATTTGAGCCCAATAATGTGTAAGGGTGTTTTGGAGCATCATTTCACATATGGTATGTTTTCTGTTTTCACAAGATATTTTAAAAGTTATGATACAGAAGCAGACCTATATATATGGTACAGTGTGTCCCTCACAGTTAAAAAATCAGGTGAATAGTGCCCCCCCACCAATATTTTCAGATTTTGCTTGGCATGATGAGATCATGTGATGAAATGGACAACGGTTTGTTTTAGGGGATGAAACATTTGCCTTTGTCCCTTACTGGTTGTGACGCCTTGGTCAGGGAACCACTTCTCAGAGCTTCTCTGTGTTCTTCTGTTAGTAGAGGAATGCTAATGCCCACCGGGCCCCCTTCACAGGTGGGCAAGGAGTGTTCCCAGTATAAGAGCCGTGCATGTTGCCCATGAGGTGCATGGGGTCGTCGGGGCCACGGTACAGGACTAACTGAAGCAGTGTCACGAAGTGTCCGCCAGATGGTGTAAGTACCTAGTTTTCTCTCAGTGAAGAATTTGAATGAATCCCCAGGATCTTGGGCAATGCAGAGCAGTGGGAGAACAGATCTCCAGGGGTTAGATTACTGCTAATCTTAGGAGGAGGGCTTTGATTAGTGTTTTGACCTTATTTTTACCACAGTCTTGTAAAGCTGGTCACTCTTCAGGTACGTTTCTTACTCTACCTTAGGTACATTTGTAATTCAGAACTACAAAAGCACATAATAGCTATATATGTATAGATGTTTATTTATTACACTAGTTCTTATGGATAATTAGTGAAGTTGGAAGCAATTTAGGAACATGGCAGCCATCAAAACGAAAATTGTGACTATTATGGAGGTACATGGAAAGATAAGTCTGGTGGATAGTAAATAAAATAAAAGCAGAATGAATTAAATATTGTGTTAGTAACTATGTCAAAATGGAAAGCACATGTGGCTGGAAAAGAAACGCAAGGAAGATGGAACTGTAATAACCCTGACAGAACTTGGAATCTCTGTCTCTCTGTATCTCTTCCTCTCTCTGTCTCTCCTTCCATTGCTGTAATGGTGACACTTCGTAGAACACGACACTTCTAAAGAGATTTTCATGCTTTGCTCGAAATACAGTAATGCCTAATGTATCCAGCATGTTACGGAGGATGTGGCATATTTAAATGACTTATTTAAATCATTTAAATAAGAATGGGTTTTTTGTTAAAAACTGTTAACTGGTTAAGAATTAAGATATCATTTCCCCCCATGATCTTCGCTCACTTAAACACAAAAACAACTGCAAAACGATGTTGGCTATAGATCTAAAGCATATTGCATACTTTTCTGCCCCCTCCAACAGTTTCCTGGGTGTATCTTACTCTTGGCTTTCTCAGTTTTGTCACCATGACTCAACCTCTCCCCATTAGAATACAATGTTGCCCTTACATGCAGTCCAACTATAGGGTTATTTGCCTCTACAAGGCATGATCAGATATCTGAGTTTTGATTCCTTGATTCTTGTTTTGTCAGGTTTTCTATCTTGTTGCTGTTGTTTGGTCTTTTTCTCTCTTGCTGTCTCTCAGGTGCCATTTCGTGGTTGCCAGTGTCTCAGGCTTTGGCAGCCTTATTTTTGCAAACCTCCTAACAAATGTGCTGCTTCTAACATGCCTTGTTAGAAACTCACACAGTTCAGTTTACGAGAATTACGTGCAGGGAGCTCTAAAGGGCTTACCACTTTATGTAAGGTTTTGGACAGTGGGGAAATGGCCATATCTATTTTGGATGCTCAGAAGTGTTCAGACTTATTTCCTAGCTCTTGACTGTTTCCTGGATACTTGAGGTCTCAGGGAAATGACCTATGCACGAGGGGCATGCTGCTGCACGGAAAATAAAATGCTCACTCTCAGAAACAAAGCATAATGGTAGTCAATCCAGTCGACCCCAACCAATCGATGGAAACTGAAAGCCAGAGTCAAGTAATCAACAGTCATCAAAAAACCCACGCTCACATCTGCACCATTCTTTTTCCTTGTCACTTCATCCTTTCCATTCATAGGCTTTATCCTGGTCTAAATTTCTCTCTAGTTTAGAAGGAGCAATGGAACAAGGAAAAGCAGAAATTAGAGAATAATCATTTGTGATGCAAGAATCATTTACCTCTGACAACCAAGAAATAGCACGTATTTTGAACACAAAAGCATATTTTAAACATAAACCAGGTTACTAGATGCAATGGAGACTCAAAAGAAGTAAGCATTTGTGCTCTCTGCCCTCATCTGTTTTAAATGAAAGAGTTAACTGCAGGATATAGTGGACCGTTTGTATAAGTAAAACAGAATTAAATGTAATTAAATTACACATAACTCTTTGGGAATCTAGGTGTTAGATAAATTCAGATATTGCTGCTACCCAGAGTCAGTGCTATTTTGAGTTCTGGTGTCTAAAGTAAGGCTCCAATGTAATGGTAGCCATTACGGAAGTATAGACTCTTTTGAAGAGCATTTCTACCATAGCTTATTGAGCTCCATCCAACTCTTGAAAGGTATTTATAAACTTACAGGGCTGGGGAAAGGTTTTTATACTTCCCAGCCTTCTTCTTACTCCAAAAAAGCCCCAACAAAATGGGCAAAAACCACAAAACAGAATAAGCAAACCCACCCCTTAATCTTCAGAGTAGTGATTGAAAGATAACTTGTAACGGGACATAATTTTTGGTTTCTTTTGTTTAATTCTGAAGAACCTTGCAGATTCCATGGATCAGTATGTGAGAAATGACCTACATTTAGATGCGTGTTTGAGAAATGACCGTCTTCTAAGAATCAATGCAAATTGCTAGACAAGTTTTTGTCCAGTGTGATTAGAAATGGTCATCGGTATTGGAGAAATGATCAGAACGCACACACTGTTTTATTGCTTATGTGCAGGTGTAGATTGCCCAGGGAAGGAAAAGAAGTATACTTGGAGTGAACAGCAGGGTTATGTTCATATTAGACAAGATTCCCTGGTCTTTGTGACAGAAAGCTCGCTGAGAAAAATGGTTATCATTTCCATAGTTTGAAGACTATCTTAACGAAAACCTATAAGGCCCTATTGTCATCTGAATAAATCACATATTAGAAACTGATGCATCTACTGAGTTCTAGATTATTCATGATAGTAGAGACAAGGTTAACTTTTAGAAAAAACCACTCAGTCAAACATATTGGAATAATAAAAAGAATGTTTAGAGCCTCAAAACCATTCTAAACCAGATTTTATCCAATAACTAAAATTTGTTTTTACGATGTTGTAAAAATTATGAAATAACAAATATCCTTTCCAAGTTTTTTTGCTCATTTTCTATTGCAAATAATGATGGGAGGCTAGATGGCCCAAAGGTTAGGAACTAGAGAATACTTCCCTTCTGGCTATAGAATGCTATGGATGTCTACAAATTTGATGATCAGTAGCTCAATGGATGTTGAGAATAGTGTACATAGTCAGTTTATTAAGTAACCATTTGGTTTTCTATTAAGCTAAAGAAATATAATCAATTTAATATGCATAATTGATAAGGTTAGTTTAATTGTTTATAGCAGTGGTTCTTAGCTTTGGATTCATGCGGGCAACACATGGAGAGCTTTAAAAATCCCTAAACACTGGCCACATCCTAGACCAATTAAATGAGAATCTCCTGGGGCTGGGACTCATATCAGTATTTTTAAAGCTCCCTGGGACGTTATAATACACAGCTGAGTCTGGGAAACACTGCTTCATAGAATGTTCCTGCGTACTCTTAGTTAAGTTTAAGTACATTAGAGACTCTTTTTCTTAAAACAATCTTTGACAGTCTGTTTCTTTAACAGTCTTTAGGGACTACTTCTGTTCTCTTTCTTTTGCTTTAAACAAAAGCAAATCATTTGAAAAGAATCATCTTATTTATTTTCTTTTATTCCTCCTTTCTTTCTTTTTTTGGGGGGTGGTGGTGGAGGAGGCTCTTGTTTTTTCTGCCATATTGATTAATATGCCATAATATATGGCATCAAGTCATGCTAGGTTTGAATACAGGTTGGACTCTTTACTAGTTATCATTGATCGGCAACTTATTTAATCTCTAAACTAGCCCACTCCCATCTATAGCAGGGATTCTCAATGGGAGGTAATTTTACTCCCTAGGAGGCATTGGGCAATGTTGGAGACATTTTTGATTGTCACCACTTGGGGTTTGCTTTTGACATTTAGTGGGTAGAGGCCAGTGGTGTTGCTAAACATCCTACAGTGTACAGGAGGTCCTCCACAGCACAGGTTTCTGGCTCCAAATGTCACTCGTGCTGGGGTTAAGGAACCTTGATGAACAGAGTGAGGCTCTGGAGTATGACAGTACGTGTTCATATTCTTGTTCCTCTACTTTCTAGCTGTGTAATCTTGAGCAACTTTTACTATTCCAGCGTGAACCCACCTGAAAATGTGACTATTGTCAGCACTCACCTTGGAGTTGATAATGATGTTTAAGTGGGTTAAGGCATGTGGAGCCTTAACAAAGTGCCAGGTAGCTATTTATCACCAGAATATGTCTCCTGTTCTGGAGCATTTATAGCCTGTTGTCAGGGTCCTTGAGATCACATGTTTGACCACACTCTCAACAATCCCAGTGTTCATGACTTTGTGGTAGGAAGGTGATAAGGGTTGAAGGGTAGAGCTATCTTTGAATATACACCTGCTTTGGATAACAAGCAGAAATTCAGAGGCAGTCCTACACACACTGTTAATTTCCTTCCCCAACCTTTCATGTTCCTCTCCCAGTTTACAACTAGAGCTGGACACCTGTGTTGAAGTGGACTGTTCAAATAAATAAACTTGGACTGGCTCAAATAAAAAGTCAAGAACATTCTTGTAAGTGCTGCTTCTAAGGGAAGAGGGCTTATTAGCAATCAACATGGTTTATTCATAAACTTTATATTTATTATTAACAAGGGACATATGGCTACAGGAATGTGAAACTCAGGAAAGAGTTCCATGCTGCAAATACATTTGGGAATCATTACAGAAGAAGTCAAAGTTCTGGGAGAGAATAGAAGTGAGAGGAAGGGTGTAGGGAGGAGAGAGAATGGGGCTCAGGATACAGCCCAAGAAATCCTGCTTGGCTAATATTTATTGCAGACCTACTGTGTGCTTGCCAGGCACCTTTCCAATCTGCTCACCTCCTACTCCCTTAGTCCTCATGCCCATGTGCTGTAAGTAAATGAAATAAATCTTTACCGAAGACAATTTTTCCATGTGCCACTTTAGGAAAAAGAAAAAGGCTTTTTTCACAGAGGGTGTGCAAGACACATCACACCTGTCCGAAGCCCTTTTGTCCACTGTACTAATTTTGGGCTGAGGGGAGTATTTTAGTCCCCCCCCCACACACACACCTCTGGGCCCTTTATGTCCAAGCCATTAGGATAGAAAAGAGAATCCAGTTTTAAAGTGAAGCCCGAAGACCACCCCATATTTCACCAACCCTTATAAGTTCTTTATATATTTTGGAGATCAAACCCTTGTCTGAGGTAACATTGGCAAGTATGTTTTCCCATATGGTTGGTTCACTTTTCATCTTGCTGATGTTTTCTTTTGCCGAGCAGAAACTCTTTAGTTTGATGTGCTCCCATTTGTTTCCTCTTTGCTCTAGGAAATATGTTGGTGAAAATGTTGCTACATTGAGTATCTGAGATTTCCCTGCCTATGTTTTCCTCTAGGACTTTTATGGTGTCACGGCTTACATTTAAGTCTTTGATCCATCCTGAGTTTATTCTCGTGTGTGGTGTAAGTTGGTGGTCTAGTTTCATTTTTTTGTATGTCCCTGTCCAGTTCTCCCAGCACCGTTTGTTGGAGAGGCTCTTTTCACTCCATTTTATGTTTCTTCCCCATATGTCAAATATTAGTTGACCATAGAGACGTGGGTTTATTTCTGGGCTCTCTATGTGCCACTGATTTATATTTCTGTTCTTATGCCAGTACCAGACTGTCGTGATCACCGTGGCTTTGTAGTACAGTTTGATATCAGGCATTGTGAGTCCTCCTACTGTGTTCTTCTTCCTCAAGATTGCTGCAACTATTCGTGGTCTTTTTTGGTTCCCTATAAATTTTAGAAGTAGTTATTCTAGGTGTGTGAAATATGTCGTTGATATTTTAATAGGGATTGTGTTAAATCTATAAATTGCTTTGGGTAGTATGGACATTTTAATGATGTTGATTCTTCCCATCCGTGAACATGGTATATGCTTCCATTTATCAGTATCTTCCTTAATTTCTTTCTTCAGTGTTCTGTAGTTTCCCGAGTACAGGTCTTTTACCTTCTTGGTTAAGTTTATTCCTAAGTACTTTATTTTCCTTGTTGCTATAGCAAATGGGTTTTTTTCTAGTTTCTATTTCTAACATTTTATTGTTGGTGTACAGAAATGCCTTTGATTTCTGAATATTGACTTTGTACCCTGCTATTTTGCCAAATTCACTTATTAGGCAGAGTAGTTTTTTGGTGGAATCTATAAGGCTTTCTATGTACACTATCATGTCATCTGCAAATAATGATAGCTTTACTTCCTCTTTTCCAGTTTGGATGCCTTTTATTTATTTTTCTTCTCTGATTGCTGTAACTTGGACTTCCAAAATTATGTTGAATAAGAGAGGAGAAAGTGGACATCCTTGTCTTGTTCCTGATCTTAGGGGGAATGTTTCAGTTTTTGCCCATTGAATACGATGTTGGCTTCAGGTTTCTCGTATACGGCCTTTATTTATGTCGAGGTATGCTCCCTCAATTCCCATTTTTCTGAGTGTCTTCATCAAAATGGGTGTTTTACTTTATCAAATGCTTTGTCAGCATCTATGGATATGATCATGTGATTTTTTTTTTTTTTGTCTTTCGTTTTGTTTATGTGGTGCATTATGTTTATTGATTTGTGAATATTAAACTATCCTTGCATGCCTGGGATGAATCCCACTTGCTCGTGGTGGACGACCTTTTTAATGTGCTGCTGGATCCGGTTTGTCAATATTTTGTTGAGGATTTTAGCATCGATGTACATCAGCGATATTGGCCTGTAGTTTTCTTCCTTTGTTGTGTCTTGACCTGGTTTTGGAATTGGGGTAGTACTGGCTTCATAGAAAGATTTTGGGAGTCTTCCCTCTTCTTGGATTTTTGGGAGTAGTTTGAGAAGGATAGGAATTAGTTCTCCCCTGAATGTGTTGTAAAACTTACCTGTAAAGCCATCCAGTCCAAGGCTTTTGTGTGCCGGGAGTTTTTGGATTACTGCTTCAATTTCACACTTGGTTATTGGTCTACTTAGGCTTCCTGTTTCTTCTTGATTCAGTTTTGGAAGATGATATGTTTCCGGACATTTGTCCATTTCATCCAGGTTTCATATCATTCCTATCTCTTTTCACATAGTTGTTTGTACTAATTTCTTATAATCTTTTGTATTTCTGTGGTATCAGTTGTGATTTTTCCTCTTTCAGTTTTGATTTTGTTCATTTGGGTTCTCTCTCTTTTTTTCTTGATGAGCCTGGTTAAAGGTTTGTCAATTTTGTTTGTCTTTTCAAAGAACCAGCTCCTGGTTTTATTGATGTTTTGAATTGTTTGTTGAGTCTTTATGTCATTTAATTCTGCTCTGGTCTTGATGTTTTCCTTCCTTCTTCTCACTCTGGGCTTTGTTTGTTGTTGTTCCTCTAGTTCTTGTAGGTGTAGGGTTAGATTTTTTATTGGGGATTCCTCTGTCCTTTTTTGGTAAGCCTGTATTGCTATGAACTTCCCTCTCAGGACTGATTTTGCTGTGTCCCATAGGTTTGGGGCTGTTGTGTATTCATCATCATTTGTTTCCAGAAACTTCTTGATTTCTTCCTTGATGTCATTGTTAACCCATTCATTACTTAATATCATGTTATTCATTCGCCACGTGTTTAAGTGTTTTTGAGTTTTTCCCTTGAGGTTGATTTCCAATTTTAAGCCATTGTGATCTGAGAAGATGCTTGATATAATTTCAATTTTCTTGAATTTGTTGAGGCTTGTTTTGTGTCCTACCATGTGGTCTCTCTTTGAAAATGTTCCATGTGCACTTGACAAGAATGTATATTTTGCTTCTCTGGTGTGAAAGGCTCTATATATATCAACTAAGTTCATTTGACCTAGAGTGTTGTTCAATGCCTCAATATCCTTGGTGCTTCTTTGCTTGAAGATCTGTCCACTGGTGATAACAAGGTGTTAAAATTCTCTACTATGACTGTGTTGCTGTTGATACTCTCCTCATAGTCTTGCAAGATTTTCTTTATATATTTGGGTGGTCCTATGTTGGTGCATATATGTTTAGCAGGGTTATATCTCCTTGATGTGTTGTTCCTTTAAGTATTATGAAATGTCCTTCTCTGTCTCTCTTTATGGCCTTTGTTGTGAAATCTATTTTGTCTGATATAAGTATTGCTATCCCCGCTTTTTTTTTTATGTCTGTTTTCTTGAAATACTTTTTTCCATCCCTTCATTTTTAGTCTGTGTAGATCTTTTGTTCTGAGGTGGGTCTCTTGTAGACAGTATATATGTGGGTCATGTTTTCTTATCCACTCAGCTACCCTATGCCTTTTTATTGGAACATTTAATCTATTTACTTTTAAGGTTATTATAGATAGTTACTTATTCATTGTGCTCCCCCCCCTTTGTACCTTTCTTCTTCTCTCTTTCTCTTTTTCTTCACCTTCTTAAAGCAGTCTCTTTAGCATCTCTTGCAATGCCAGTTTGGTGGAAGTTTATTCTTTTAGTTTTCTTTTGCCTGGGAAACTCCTTATTTGACCTTCCATCTTGACTGAGAGCCTCGCTGGGTAGAGCAGTCTTGGTTGTAGGCCTTTTTTTTCATTGCTTGAAATATGTTTTGCCATCCCTTTCTGGCTTGTAGTGTTTCTGTTGAGAATTCCACTGATAGTCTTATTGGAGCTCCTTTGTGTGTTATTGACTGTTTCTCTCTTGCTGCCTTTAGGATTCTCTCTTTGCCTTTGAATGTTGCCATTTTAATTACGATGAGTCTTGGCGTGAGCCTCTTTGGGTTAATCTTCATTCGGACCATCTGTGCTTCTTGGACTTGCATGATGTCTTCCTCTCCTCAAGTCAGGGAAGTTTTCTGTCATTCCCTTTTTAAACACGCTTTCTATCCCTTGCTCCCCTTCTTCTCCCTCTGGTATCCCTATGATATGGATAGTGTTATGTTTCATGTTGTCCTGAAGCTCTCTTATACCTTCTTCATTCTTTTTCAGTGTTTTGTTGTTGTTGTTGTTGTTATTGCCGTTGCACTGTCTGGGAATTTTTTTCTACCTTGTCCTCCAGCTCGCTGATCCAATCCTCTACTTCCTCTAGCCTGCTTTTGATTCCTTCTACTGTGTTCTTCCGTTCATAACTTGTATTCTTCATTTCCTCCTGGCTCTTATAACTAGTTTCTATGTCCTTTTTAATGCTGGCGTAGTTCTCAGTAAGTTCCTTATAGCTTCCCTGGAGTTCTTTATAGTTTCCCTGGAGTTTTTCTGCAATTCCCTTGGAGTTCGTTGTAGTTTTCTCTGAGTTTGTCAAGTTTATTGAGCTTCCTTATAACCATTCTTTTGAATTCCATGTCTGATAGTTTGCTCGCCTCTGTTTCATCTAGCTCTTTTTCTGGCTATTCCTCCTTTATTTGTTCCCATTGGGGGTTTGTTTCTTTGTCTCCCCATTTTAGGTGCATCTTCTTGTTTGTTTTTATTTCTTAGATTTGTCTGCTTTGACTTCCTGCCTTCATGGTATGACCTTCTGTAATAGGAGACCTGGGGGATTCAGTGTTGCAGTCTCTTTGATCTCCTGAGCTTGATGCTCTTGGAATTCCCTTTATGCTGTGTGTTTAGGCTGTCTGGTGGTATTTCAGTGTTTGTGGTTGTTCTATTGCTCTTTTGGGGAACCTTTCCTCTCACTAGTTGAGAGTCACTCTTCCCACCACATGTTCAATTCTTTTGTGGAGATGATGTTAAAACACAAACAAACAACCCTGGCAAGAAACCCTCAAAAGATCCCCCACCCATAATCACTGTAGCAGCAGCAAATGAGGTAGCATTAACATAGATGTAAAGAGATTAAGACTATTATACTAAAGGAAAAGCAGATAAGAGTTGGCTAACTGAAAGGAAGATGACTTTTGAGAGGGAAAGTGGAGGAGTAATAATAGTAGTGAGTAGGGACACGGCAATGTGAGACAGTAAGTAATATTTACATTGTATGTTGAAAAAGGGACAGAGAGGGTAGAATGAAGTGAGAGAGTGGAAGTGTATAGTATTACGTTTATACAGAAGTTATATGTTATATATTTAGTGCAAGAGGGAGCATGAACAAGGCAAACAAAAACCATAAGGAAGAATAAGAATAAGAGGGAGAGAAGGTAGGAAACAGACCAAAGAAAGAGCTTTCCCCCAGTACAACCTTTGGGCTATGGTTGATATAAGTGGGATGGGACTAAGAGGGTAAAAAGAAAGAAAGAAAAGTTTAAGAGATGCCCAAAGGTGAGGGAAGTGAATCTGAGATGATATACTAAGAATGAGGAGTGAAAACCATGCTAAGAGAGGAAAATATTTTTTTTCATATTTAAGCTTACAGAATGAGAGAAATAGGAGAGAAGATAGAATTTAAGACCAAAGTAAGAAGAGGAGATCGGAGGTTAAGGTGGGGTAATACAAGGGGGGAGCAACATATGATATTTGGAATAAACTATAATATAACAACTGATATAGTGACTTAAAATGCATAAACTGAGAGGACAAACAATAACTCACGAAAAATACCATGGTGGAATTTTCCCCAGTAATATCTGGTTTTTACTGCTTTCATCTCTTTCTGGATCTGGCCCTGGTCAGAGTTCCATGGGTTTCATATCTTCCTTTCCGGCTCTCTGTCTGTGAGGAGATATAGCTAAATTCTAGGGCTGCTATTCTCTCGCTCGTGAGTCTGCCACAGCTCTCTGCTATGACCTGCACTGAGTTGGGGTCTCCCCCTCCACTGGTTCTGTGGTACCCTGTAGTGCTCTTCATTTTTGTTTAGCAACTCTACTCTGCCGATGAGCTGGTGTGCATGCCCATAGTCCTTGCCCAGTCTTGGGCCTTTTTTCCTCTCCTTTTCCAAAAAAGTCTCTGTGTGGCTTCCAAAGTGCAGCACTGGTCTGTCTGTGTTTTTGTCTGGCAGAACCTTTGTGTGTGCATGCTCGTGGGTACAGGGCTGCCAGACCATGGTCCCTACCAAATCCCAGGTTGTCCCTCAGGTTTCCCCCATGTGCATCCCTCTCTGTAGCTCAGTTCTGCATTTGTGTCTGGCAGAGCCTCTGTGCGCATGCGCCCATGGGCGCAGGGCTGCCCGCCCCGGGGGTCCCTACCAAGTCTTAATCCACACAGTTCCTTGCAGTCAGGGCTGGCCTCTGTGTTTCTGTGCCTCCGACTGTTTCACCAAACCTTCTGGCTGACTCCATTCCCGGATGTCGCTGGTCAGGACGCCTACGGTGGTAGTGCAGTTTCCAAGCAGCTCCCGGCTAATGAGCCGGTCAGCAGCTGCCCCTTTTGGTACATCAGAGGTGCTGGGCTACGAAGCCCAGTGACTCTGCTTGGAGAGTGCAGGCCATGGTTACTGGCCTCTCCCACGCTGTTCCCACACTCCCATCCCTGTTCGCCCTCTCTGAAAGCTGCTCTCACTCACTCTCTGCTCCATGTGTATACTCCAAGTCCTTCCGCGATGGGAGCAGGCAGACCACACTGCTATTTACTCTGCCACCATCTTTCTCTTGTCTCTCCCACATCTTTTTTAAGAGATAAACTGGCACGACCTGCAAACCTGTTAAAATTTTGTTCATGGACATGAAGCTCCTCAGGGTCCTGCACTCCTAGGGTGGAGGGGTGTGGGATGAGCTGTGAGGTGGGGAGTTGGGGCTCTAGCTTCAGGCCCCTCTATTGACACCCCTCCTCGGTGAGACAGATGCTCAAGGTGGGTCTCTATTGTATATTTTTAGTTCAGCTCCCCTCCAGGATTTATTTTTGATTCTATCTTACATTTTCTGTTTCTTTTGAAAATTTCTCATTTTGTGTATCTTGTTTTCCTGAGTTTTAGTTATCTACCTGTGTTCTTTTGCTGCTCACTGAGCTCCTTTATAAGTATTGTTTTATTATTGAAGCAGTTCATGGGTCTCCATTTTATTTTAGTATTGATTACAGGAGCTTTATTAATATTCTTGGGCCATTATGGTTGCCTGATGTTTGAGATCCAGGGAGCCTTATGCTGATGTAACTTTGAAAGAACTGAAACATCATCCAGTCTGCGCAGAATGATTGTAGCTGGCGAACACCTCTCTTGCTCAAAACTGAAGTGATTGCCTCCATAATTGCTGTCCCAGAGGACTGAAGCCTGTTCACAGGATTGCTTCATGTACAACCCTGTCTGAGGTCTACATCCCTGTTATGGGAACACCTGTAGTTGTGATTTCTACTGGGTCTCTTGGGTGGTCCACTGTGCATACAGTATTGACTTGTGATTCTGAGAGAGTGCTATTACACTCAAGTTATGAACTGCTTTAATGAACATAGTTGGGTCCACGATTCTCAAGCCTATTACCGATGGTACAGATGGTCACGGCTCCTCCTGGTTGGCAAAGGGATCGCATAAGGGAAAAACTACACCTGAGTTAAGAGAAGGGTAGGACTTCTTTCTGTCCATAGCAGAGTCCATGGTTCGGCCTACCATTGCTGTGTGTTTTTCCCTTCAGAAAGCAGTCATCCTTAGTCTTGGGTTCCGCAGGGATTTCACAACCTTCTGCATAGATTTTAAAGCTACCACAAAGTCATTTTGGTCTATGGATGGCTGAGAAATATTTGTTTCTTTGGGGGATGCGGGCTGGTGATCTGCTATTCTGCCATCTTGGTGACATCACTCCTCAATTTTTAAAATTTTGCCTATGATGTAACTTATCAGAGATTTATTAAGTTTATCTTGTTTGGATTTCCCTAAACTTCTTTAGTCCGTAGACTTCAGTCTTTTAACAAATTTGGAGAATTTTCAAAAAATATTTTTTGAATGCTTTCCCAGATACTCTCCATTACTCTCCCTTTGAAGAAATAAGCCAAGTGCAAAAACATTAGATCTTTTATTACAGTCTTCCAGGTCCCTAAAAATCTGTTCGATTTCTAGAATATTTTTGGTGTAGTATTCAGATGGCTAATTTCTCTTGAGCCAATCTCAAACGAAAATATTTTAAAAATTCAACTAACACACAGGTAAGCAGAGGAGATTTAACAGAACAAAAAAGGAGCCAACTAAAAGAAAGGTAATAGTAAAGTGGCATAATTAAATCTTAAGTTATAAATAGTTGTATTTAATATAAATGGCCCATCTAACAGAGACTGTCAAATTAATACCAACCAAAATCATCCCATCTATATTCTATGAGAAATTTACTTCATAAATAATGATGTAGATATGTAAAAAATAAAATAGTAGAAAAAAGAATTCCATGCAAACTAAGAAGAATAAGCCTGATTTTGGACAAGACGGCAGAGTAGGTATACTATGAGCTCACCTCTTCCAATAAGCACATTGAAATTGCAACTAAATTATGGAAAAACAGACATTGAGAGCTACTTGAAGAGGAGCTGAACAGAACTCCTATAACTAAGAATATTAAGAAGAAGCCATGTTGAAACTGGTAGTAGAGGCAAATATGTGGACCCTGCAGGTCCACACCCACAGGGTGGTGATTATAAAACAGGAGAGGAAGCTCAATAGTGAATCCCCCACCCACACTGAGAAGTGGGGGATCCCAGGCCCACACCCAGCTCGCCAGTCCAGGTAACCAGTGACATGAAGAGGAATCCCCATAATATCTGTCTGTGAAAACCAGCAGAGATTGCATTTGAGAGACAAAAGCTGTGGGAGATAGATACGCTGCTCTTAAAGGATCCAAGCACAAACTCACTCCTTCTAAGTTCCAGTGCAGCTCAGAAAGTGCCAGGAACATAGGAGGTAGACCTTAATTGAATGTCAAGGGGAGGACTTAAAAGGCAGGGGTTGGGGCAAATCTCCAAGGAAGGAAGTTCTGGCATGTGTCATTGTTACTTGGTTGAATTCTCTTGCCACTCAGCTGGCCCTGCACAGGTGGGTACTAAACGTGTTCTCTCCACTAACCTGGTTAACACTTCTCCCTGCCCTGGCGACTCCCTGTGATTCTGCACCACCCTCCTTGCTCCCCTGGCCAAACATTTCATGGCAACTTCTCCAAACAAGCAACCTGCCTAGCCCATGAGGCGGACTTTCTCCCAAATTTACAAACCTCACACAAGTGGTGGCTGCCTACAGTTTGCACTGCAGACTTTCTCAGAAGTTTGCAAACCTCGCACAGATGATAGCTACCCTGGGCTCATGCTACAGTCTCTCAAAGATCCACAAATGCCACACAAGCAGTAGCCATTGCAGGTATTTTAGCTCCTGCCAAGTGTCCCAAAGCCCAGAACAGCCAACTACCAGTTTTAACCTGTATTGTAAATCCCATCAAGTAGCTCACAGCTTGTTGTAAGAGGCAGCCAGTCGTGGCCTGGAGTATAGTTCTAACCAAGCATATCTGAGCACATCACGACTGGCAGCTGGAGTCTTCTCGCATGGTAGTGTCCACTGAAGACTCTCAAGCCTGGCACAAATGCCAGCCCGTCTCGGTTCACGCTGCAGCTTCTCCCAAGAACTTCCAAACCTAGCCTAAGTGGCAACCAACTGAAGATTACTTTGTAGCATCTCCCAAGTGGCTCTGAAGTTTGGCATAACTGGTGGCTGCCATCAGCTAGTGCCTCAGACTCTCTTGAAGGTCGGCAAACCTCACACAAGTGGCAGCTGCATTTGGCTCACATTTCAGACTCTCTGAGAAGTCCAAAAGCCACAGACAAAGAGTGGCTGCCCTCAACTCATGCTAAAGAATCTCTCAAAGTTCCACAAACCCCCCACACAAATAGCAAAGTTCCACAAAACTTCCACACAAATAGTAGTCAGCCTCGATGTACATTGTAGCTCCAGCCAAGTGACCTCAAGCCCAGCACAAGCAGCGACCAAGCTTGATTTGCATTGTGAATCCCACCAAGTGGCCCCAAGCTTGGCATAAGTGGCAACCGGTCTTGTCCTTTAACAGCTTGAACTAAGCAACCACAAGACTAGGGAAAGTGGCAGCTGGCCTCAGCTTTTAGTGTATAGCCTCTTCCAAGTACCTCCAAGTCCAACACGAGTAGCAAGCAAACACAGATCACCTTTTAACTTGTACAAAGTGGTCGAAGCCTGCCAAAGTGCCAGCTAAGTTTGACCCGCACTGGAGATGCTCCAAAGAGTCTCCAGGCCCAACACACAGATGACCACTTTCAGACTGCAGCAGAGCTTTAATCAACCAGTTCTGAAACCAACACGCCTGAAGGGTGGCATCAATGGCACTAGAGGATCACTAAAAATAGTCTTGCACTATAGATCAGCCCGTGCACAACAGCTCTTCTTTTGTACCACCTGGTTTTAGGACTTATTATATAGTTACATTAACACTTACAGTTAATAGTTATAGATATGAGACTCACTGTCAAGATCGTGTATATTGGCATAGGAACAAAAACCTAGCTCAATCAACCATAGTGGAAAGTTTAGAATATGTCTCAAACAAGTATAGCCAACAACGTTTGACAAAGGTGGAAAAGTAGTTTAATGAAGAAAGGATACTCATTTCTACGAATGATGTTCAGAAATTGGAACTCCATACATAAATTAATGAATCTTGACCTTAATATCTTATACTTTAAACAAAAATTAACTCAATATATAACTTTTAGAATAAAATAAAATCTTCAAAACTTGGGTTTAACAGTTTTCTTAAACATGATACCAAAATCATGATTCACAATTAAAAAAAAAATTACATCTCGTTAATGAGGCTGTTACAGTTGTCCCCATTTCTTTTCCCTTTGCTCCCCTCTGCCCAGTACCCCCCTTCCCTCCAGCAGTCCCAACCCTCTTAGTTCATGTCCATGGGTCATGCTTGTATGTTCTTTGTCTATTGCCTTTCCTATACGACTCTTAACATCCCCTGGCCTATTTTGTACCAACCATTTATGCTTCTTAATCCCGGCACCATTTCCCCATTTCTCCCCCTCCCCCTTCCCAGCTGATAACCCTCCAACTGATTCCCATATCTTCGATTATGTTCCTATTCTGGTTGTTTGCTTAGCTTGTTTTTGTTCTTATTTCTCAGATCCTGTTGTTGATAGTTGTGAGTTTGTTGCCATTTTAATGTTCATAGTTTTGATCTTCTTCTTTTTCTTAAATAAGTCTCTTTAACATTTACTATAATAATGGCTTGATGATGATGAACTCCTTTAGCTTTACCTTGTCTGGAAAGTACTGTATCTGCCCTTCCATTCTAAATGACAGCTTTGCTGGATAATCTTGGTTGTAGGTCCTTGCTTTTCATCACTTTGGATACTTCTTGCCAGTCCATTATTGCTCACAAAGTTTCTTTGGAGAAAACACCTGATAGTGTATAGGGACCCCTTTGTAGGTAACTATGTCCTTTTCTCTTGCTGCTTTTAAGATTCTCTCTTTATCTTTAACCTTTGACATTTTAATTATGATGCGTCTTGGTGTGGTCCTCTTTGGGCCTAGCTTGCTTGGGACTCTGTATGCTTCCTGGACTTGTATGTCCATTTCCTTCACCAAATGAGGAAAGTTTTCCTTCATTATTTTTTTCACATAAGTTTCCAATTTCTTGCTCTTCCTCTTCTGCTGCTGGCCCTCCTATGATTTGGATGTTGGCACGTTTGAAGTTGTCCCAGAGGTTCCTAAGCCCCTCCTCATTTTCAAAAATTGTTTCTTCATTCTGTACTGGTTGACTATTTATTTCTTCCTTATGTTCCAGATTGTTGCTTTGAACCCTGGTTTCCTTCCCTTCACCATTGATTTCATGCATATTTTAATTCATTTCACTTAGCCTAGTCCTCACTTCTTTCCTTCTGCATTTGCAATAGTCAAGCGTATTTGTCAAGTCTGTGAGCACCTTTTCTTTTTTAGAACTTTATTTATTTTTTATAATATTAATTAATGAATTAATTTTTCACAAGGGTGACTTTATTTATTTTATTTATCTGTTTGAGAGAGAGGGGAAAGGAGAAAGAGAGGGAGAGAAACATCAATGTGCGGTTGCCTCTCACGCATCCCCAGCTGGGGATCTGGCATGCAACCTAGTCATGTGCCCTGAATGGGACTCAAACCAGCGACACTTGGTCCGCAGGCCAATGCTCAATGTGAGCACCTTTATCACCAGTGTTTTCATCTCTGCGTCTGTTAGGTTGGCGATCTCCTCATCACTTAGTTCTCCCGCTAGAACCTTGATCTGCTCCCTCTTTTGGGCGATACCTCTGTGTTCTCAATTCACATCTTCCTGTGTTTGCTTCTGTGTTTTAGGTGGAGCTGTTGCACCTGTCACATTGTAAGAAGTGGAGCTTTAGGTATTTGTCAGTGACAGGCGACTTGTTTCACCGCATTGTGGTGTACGTGGGGGAGGTGTCTGTGTGGTAACAATGCCACTTGCTCAGCACTTGCCCCTTTTCCAGGCACTTGCCCTACTTCCTGTATGGGACTGGCACCCTTCTAGCTGTTGCTCTGGTTGTGGTTCCCAGAGTGGGTAGGTTTGTGGATATTCTAGGACCATGGAGGCCTTCTAAAGAAATGGAGTCTGCTGAGAGACCAGCAGTTTCTTCTGCCACCCCACCCCCCACTGCTTTGCACAGTCAGAAGCAATGAGGCTTTGTTTTCCCTGGAACCAGAACTGTGAGCTGTGCAGCCTTGTCTGGGGCTCGGACCATTCCCCAGATGTCCCTCCCTACTTTTTTCTTAATGTGTGACTGTGCTTTCTGTCGGCCAGTCACAGCTGCTGTCACTGCTGCCAACACACCACATTCTCTCCACCCCAGCTCTGCCCCTCCTGCCTGTCTGAATGAGTATTTCTTCTTTATATCTTTGTTTGTTGGACTTCCATGCAGCTCGGATTTCTGGAACTTCTGGTTGTCTACAGTTTTGAGGTAGTTGTATTGCTTCTCAGTTGTGGAGGGAGACGCAGCGTGTCTGTCTACCTACACCTCCATCTTGGCTGGAAGTCCCGAAACATTTATTTATAACTACTCTTTTTTTCTTTTAAAATTATTTTTAAGTATGTTTTATTGATTATGTTGTTCCAGTGGTCCCAATTTTTTCCCTTTGCTCCCCTCTGCCCAGTACCCCTTTCCCTCCAGCAATCCCACCCCCTTAGTTCATGTCCATGTGTCATACATATAAGTTCATTGTCTTCACCCTTTTCCATATTGTTCTTAACTTCCCCCTGTCTATTTTGTACCAAACAAGTATTCTTCTTAATCCTTCCACCATTTCCCCATTTATCCCCCTCCCCACTCCCAGCTAATAACCCTCCAAATAATCCCCATATCTTTGATTCTGTTCCTATTCTGGTTTGCTTAGTTGGATTTTGTTTTTACTTTTTAGATTCAGCTGTTAACAGTTGTGAGTTTGTGTCATTTTAACGTTCATAATTTTGACCCTTTTCTTAAGTAAGTCCCTTTGATATTTCATCTAATAAGAGCATGGTGGTGATGAGCTCCTTTAGTTTTAACTTGTCTGGGAAGCACTTTATCTGCCCTTTCATTCTAAATGATAGCTTTGCTGGATAGAGTAATCTTGGTTGTAAGTCCTTGCTTTTCATCACCTTGAATACTTTTTGCCAGTCCCTTCTTGCCTGCAAAGTTCCTTTTGAGAAATCAGCCTATAGTCCTATAGGCACCCCCTTGTAGGAAACTCTTTGCTTTTCTCTTGCTGCTTTCAAGATTCTCTCTTTATCTTTAACCTTTGGCATTTAAATTATGATGTGTCTTGGTGTGGTCCTCTTTGGGACTAGTTTGTTTGGGACTCTGTATGCTTCCTGGACTTGTATGTCTGTTTCCTTTGCCAAATTTGGAGAGTTTTCCTTCATTATTTTCTCACATAAGTTTTAAAGTTTTTGCTCTTCCTCTTCTCCCTCCAGTACCCCTACGGTTTGGATGTTCACATGTTTAAAGTTGTCCCAGAGGTTCCTAAGCCTCTCCTCATTTTTTTTCTTAATTGTTTCCTCATTCTGTACTGGTTGACCGTTTTTCCCTTATGTTCCAAGTCATTGATTTGAACTTTGGTTTCCTTCCCTTCACCATTAGTTTTGTGTGGATTTTCCTTCACTTCATTTAGCATAGCCTTCACTTCTTCCCTTTTGCACTTGCTTGCCATACTTAAGTATATCTGTCAAACCAGTGAGTATCTTTATCACCACTGTTCTAAACTCTGATTCCATTAGGTTGGCTACCTCCCTCCTCGTTTGTTAGCTTGGCTATCTCCTCGTCACTTAGTTCTCCCACTAGAACCTTGATCCATTCCCTCTTCTGGGCCATACTTCTCTGTCTCCTCATCTTGGCAGGCTCCTGAGTTTGTTTGCCTCTGTGTCTTAGGTAGTGCTGTCACTGCTGTTATGTTATAAGGGGCGGAGCCTTAGGTATTTGTCAGTACAGGGCTACCCGTTTCACCACGTTGTGGTGCTGTTTGTGGGGGAGGGGTCTGAGAGGGAACAATGCCACTTGCTCAGCACTCGCCCCTTTTCCAGGCACTTCTCCCACTTTGTATGGGACCGGCGCCTCTCTAGCTGTTGCCCTGGCCATTGTTCCCAGAGTAGGTGGGTCTGTGGACGTTCTAGGATTGTGGGGACCCTTTCAACAAGTGTACTCTGCTGAGACACTGGCAGTTTCTTCCTCTGCCTCAATCCTCACTGGTTTGCAGAGTCAGAAGCAGTGAGGCTTTATTTTCCCCAGTGCTGGGACTGTGAGCTGTGTGGTCTGGTCTGGTGCTTGGAACGCTCCCCAGGTGCCCCTCCTGACTTTAAAAAATGTGTGACTGTGCTTTCTGCTGGCCTGCTGCTGCCGCCACCACCGCCGCCGCCGCTGCCACGACACCGCATCCTCTCCACCCTGGCTCTGCCCCTCCTGTCTGGATGAGTATTTCTTCTTTATATCTTTGTTGGACTTCTATGCAGCTTGATTTTCTGAAACTTCTCATTGTGTTTAGTTTTGAGGTAGCTGTATTCCTTCTTAGTGGTGGAGGGAGATGCAGCGTGTTGGTCTAGGTCTCCACCTTGGCCAGAAGTCCCTATTTATAACTACTTTTAACCATCACTTGAGCTATTACTTAAAGATTGTTTTTAGCTAATCAATCACACATATTTAGTATCGCCCCTGGCTCAGTTAGATTTATAGGGCTACAGTATCGATTGCCCCTGTACTAATGATTGTTATGGAAGAGAAGGCATGCCTTTTTTATACTATATCCATTTCCATATAGCAAGGACTTTGTGTAATTCAGTAGAGAAAACAATGCTCATAGCTCAACTTTTAAATCTAAACCAAGCATTCTGAGCCCACAATGAAATATACTAGTTATACTACCGATTACAAGCCAAAATTTATCTCATACATTAAGTATTAAAATAAATAAATTCAATAGAACATTTCATAATTCAAAATTGTCCATCATATTAGAAAGTGTTACTAATTTGCATTTTTATAAACCACTGTGAAGTGAAGAGCCCCACATTAAGAGTTATTTTATTTTCTTTGTTATTGGTGAACTCAATATATTGATAAAAGCTGGTTCATAGGAGGCCACTATCATAAGTCCAATCGTTACATAGGAAGAAATCTTATGAAGAAACGAACTATTATATCATCACGTCCCAAACCACAATCCTGACTAAATGACTCAAAATTACAAGTTCATGGTGTAAAAATAATAATAATAATAATAATGAGGAGAATAAAAGCTAATAACTTAACATACATTCAACATTATATGCCTAAACATTTCATTATCATTATTACATATCACCTTCAGAATAATACTATTAAAACTACAATCATTGTTCTCTGTTTTTACAAATAAACTACAATAAATCTGTTAAGTAAACAGACTTAAACCGAGGGTTATAAATTTAGAAACCTTAATATCTTTCTTTTCAGTGCTAAGAGGTTTCTGATTCACGTGAATTCAAATGTGGGAGCATTTCTGAATCCATTGAGATATTGCTTCCTGGCCATCAATTTGGCTCAAATAAACTCTCCAAAAATTCTCTGTATTTTCAAATGTTTCTTACATCGATAACAACTTGACAGAGTCAGCAGGATTCCGAAGAATCTTACCCCGGACCACGTTGCAGACCCAGACTCATGCTATGTATCAGCAGAGGCCCATTGTGCCTCACTGGCTCTTCGTTTTCCAAAGGGTGAACTCGGGTGAGTTTCAACTGGAATTCCAGACCTCCCTGTTTTAAGGTATGAGACCCTGACTTTATCTGAGTTGTCTTTTTAAATCTTCAAAGTGGAACTAAGATTAAAGGTTGACAGAACCCAGGTTAAGGCAGGGCTGGAGGGGAAAAAATGAGTGGGTGGTTTTTTAATTTTGCTTTTCAATTCGTATTGCTTTCTGTGAATGTGAAGTACAGACTGTACAGATCTCAAAATCAAACTAAAATTAACATGGTAAACTGTGCCTCCAAAGCCAGAGAAACTCCCACCCCCCAGCCCTCATTAATACTCCTGGTAGAAAGCCTTGACTTGTACGTGCATTAAAGAAAGGGGAGGGTTTAACCAGAAGTGTTACCAACTTAAAATGGCCAAACTACAGTTTTCTTTTGGAGCCTAATTTTTTTTTGCATGCAAAATTAGAAAATACTGGCTCTAAAACTAAACTGAATGAATGAGAAGCTTATTGATTTAGAAATTAAAAGCCTCTAGGAGGAGCACAGATAACCTTTTCAAAGGTTAACAAGAAAATTTAGAGACTATCTCTGAGCTAAAGAAGACTTCTGAAGCTAATAAATGCCATCCCCTCACCTCGCGCCCACAACTCCAAAACCAAAGTTTGCCTTTGAAATGCAAATGCCTGGTGTCCAATAACTCTTATCTGGACTATCTTAATGTGCAAATTTCTGGAAGGTAAATCTTATGAAAAGTGTTGAAAAAAAAAAACTCTGAGCCACACCTGATCACCTTGATTTAATTTACTTCACCTATTCCTCTCTAAATTAGTGAATTTTGGTGAAAGTTATTGGATATCTAGATATTTTGAAATGCTAAAACGTTGATTGCTAGACAAGTCTTGGGTTTGCCTGCTTTGGCTTTTGTTGCAGAGGCTGTAGAATGGATTTGGAGCTGTTAATGAGTGCCTTGCTGATAAATGTCTTTGTTAGAGGTGTGATTCTTGAAAGCGAGTGTATTTGCCAATAGAAGAAACTATGTTTCTACAGGTTGTGAAATGTGTTCATAAGAGTCAAACTAGACTTCCCTCTGGTGCCAGCAGCCCTGAGCGCGTGCCCAGGTGAGGTGAGGTGACTTCAGCGGGGAAACAGAGGCAGAGGTGGACCTCCACCGGCCCCGGACACTGAAGGGGTGAGGGATGACGGGCCCGAAGGCCAAAAAGCACGTGGTGCTGCCCACTCGCCCAGCGGCCCCCACGGTGGAGCAGACCCTGGAGGATGTACACGGGGCGCCCGCTGAGGACCTGGTCTTTCACTGTCCTGGCCCTGGAAGACTCGTCAGACCCCCTAGGAGGGCTGAGAACCCTGAGGCCCAGTAGGAGCAGCTCTACCAGCACGGGCTGATCAAGTGTTTACTGCATGCTGAGATCTCATTTACTCACAGGTGGGCTATATGCAGATGATCCCTTCACTTGGTCTGGATTTCAGATTGCCTTTCCAAGAACCATCTGATGGTAGTGATAATATATAGAAAAAGATCTCTGTCATTGGTCTCACATCTCAGGGATGTTCCTGCCCCCTTCCCCCAAAGGAATACACATAGCAGGGGAAACTCAGGAATTATATTGGGAAGGAATTCAATCGTTTATATGAATGTATCACGAAAAGAACGAGCAGCTCATGTGACGTTTCTGTAAAATACGTCTCAGAGTTTGAAAGCAATTGTTGCTTAGTACCTGTTACCAGGGCTCTTTCAGGTAGTGACAGAGTGTGTGTCTTATAAGAAAATACAAACTATATACGGTCAAAAGCAACTTTATTAAATGACCTGGAGAGTCACACATCTGAGCAAGCAGAGGCAAGTACAGGTGTCAGTGATATTTTAACAAATTAATTTGTGAACAAAAAATGATGAGGACCGTGCCACCCACAACTGCCAGAGAAAGATCTAAAACAAACTTAGCACATTCTCGAATTTCCAGAATGTCTTTATGTGTGGTAAAGGATGGAGGGATCACACGTTTCGTGCAGTCGGGGTTTCTTACTAATGCTACGAGTGAGAGGTCTCTTGGCTAAGGTGTGGGTGCAGGGGGAGAGTTATTTCGCCTTGCTCACGATTGCCGATCTCTTTTTTATTTCCCTTAAGATATTTTTATCAAATAGTTCTTTTTCCCGGTAATGCACAGGTGGCCCTTGCAGGTACTTTACTTCTGCCTCCTTGTAATCTAGCCCATCAAGGGCAGCAATTGAACAAATTATGGCTTCTGGCAGAAGGACTTCCAGAACAAAACTTACTTTGTCATCCCTTGTCAGAGACAGAGCCTTCTTGTCTATTTGCTTGTAGAGCTCTTGTAAATGCCCTACCACGTCATCCAACTGGTCTTCATCCTCCAGGTATGTCTCAACGCAGATCACATATCTGGCTGATTTCATAAATGACACCAGCCACCTGGACTGTTTCCTGCCTTTGAGGATGTCCAGAAGATGGGAGTCGGCTCCCTTTCTCCTCACGATGAAGTCCACGAGCTTCTGGTTTTCTCGGTCCCAAGCAGCCCTCATCTGGTCAGGGAGCGTTTTCTTGCAGGGCCCCTTCCCGCCTGGGGAGCTCTCCTCCTCGGAATCTTCCAGGTCGGCGTAATTCACCTTCGGGAAATCAACCTCAAGATGCGCCTCTTGGATGGCTTTCCTAATTGGGTAGCTGATGTCGGCGGCATAGTAGTCCAGGAAAGAACCCACAAAAGACCCGTGACTGAGCTGTTCTCCGTAGTGGGAAATCAGGGAGAAGCACCAGTTCACACCATGCTCGTACACTTTCTTGGCTCTCTCCATTAGTTTCTCCTTCTCCTTACAATGCAGATGCTTTAACCTGCGAAGAGGCACTCGAATGCCGCTCCATGCTGCGCACATGTTTGCATCAATCAGAAGCACCCTTGCAGTCTTCTCTGGGTGGCTGACAGTCTTCACCACTGCTGGCCAAAACGGGTGGTTTTGAAATTTAAACCAGACCACCATTCCTCTTTCAATGGGGCCCAGCTCCTGTGGGACAGCCTTGCTTATCAGTTGTGGCACATCCTTGGCGCCATGCTTCCTCATAGCGGTGGTGGGGTTCAGAGCCTTTGAGTCAACAAAAGGTTGAGGTTCCTGCCGTGTTCTCTGAAACTCTGGTGCCCACCGCTTCCTTGGTTTGCATGCCAAACGGCGTGAACACCGCAGCTCTGGGTTAGGGGCACTGGAGGGTGCTGCCGCACCTTCAGAGCCTGGCTTCCAGGCACCCTGTGCAGGGTCCTTGATGTTCACGGAACAGTCAGAGGAGACAGTTGGGGTCTTGGGGCAGGTGCTACGTGATGCCTTTCTTTTCGGAGCCTTGGGCACAGTGACTATGGAACTGTGTGGCAGAGATGGAAGGATGGCTCCCCTTTCAGCCCCTGCACTGTTCTTCCTGACGATCGGTTGTCCCACATCCTCAGCAGCAACCTTCTTCATAGCGGTGGTGGGGTTCACAGCCTTTGAGTCAACAAATGGTTGAGGTTCCTGCCGTGTTCTCTGAAACTCTGGTGCCCACCGCTTCCTTTGTTTGCATGCCAAACGGCGTGAATACCGCAGCCCTGGGTTAGAGGCACTGGAGGGTGCTGCCACACCTTTGGAGCCTGGCTTCCAGGCACCCTCTCCAGGGTCCTCGATGTTCCCGGAGCAGTCAGAGGAGACAGCCGAGGTGTTTGGGCAGCTTCTGCATGGTGCCTTTCTTTTCAGAGCCTTGGGCACAGTGACGATGAAACTGGGTGGCCGACATGGAAGTACGCCTCCCCTTTTAGCACCTGCACCGTTCTTCCTGACTATCGGTTGTCCCACATCCTCGGCAACATCCTTCTTCATGGCGGTGGTGGGGTTCATAGCCTTTGAGTCAACAAGAGGTTGAGGTTCCTGCTGTGTTCTTTAAAACTCTGGTGCCCACCGCTTCCTTTGTTTGCATGCCAAACGGCGTGAATACCGCAGCCCTGGTTTAGAGGCACTGGAGGGTGCTGCCACACCTTTGGAGCCTGGCTTCCAGGCACCCTCTCCAGGGTCCTCGATGTTCCCGGAGCAGTCAGAGGAGACAGCCGAGGTCTTTGGGCAGCTTCTGCATGGTGCCTTTCTTTTCAGAGCCTTGGGCACAGTGACGATGAAACTGGGTGGCCGACATGGAAGCACGCCTCCCCTTTTAGCACCTGCACCGTTCTTCCTGACTGTGCAATTCCGGGACCTAGCTTTTGAGGTGTTTGTCTTTTCCTTGCCCTCTTTCTCATGGTTGTCTTCTGAAAGCAATGGGGAGTTTGAGCACATGCTGAAACTCTCTGAGGACTTTGTTTGCTTTTTTCTTGGAACAGGAGCGACACATGTGTGTACCTGTGATTTGTCACCATCAGGGGTGTCTTCATCCCCTGAATGTACCAACAGTGATCTGGGGGTTTTCCTTTGGCTAAGACATCTCAGTGAATGCCCTTTGGGCTTCCGAGATTTTTTATGAGACTGTATCCGTGGCCCCTTTGGAGACATTGTAATGGTCTCTGGATCATCTGATGCTCTGGACGGACCCAACTTTGCTCTCTTTTTCAGAATCTTCTGTGCCAATGTCAAAGCTCTCCTGTAGGCTGCTCGCTCTCCTGGTGGGACGCTGGCCTTTGGCTGGGCCACTATCGAAGAGAAGATGGATTCAACTTGAGACTCATTTAGGATCTTTACTTCCCTGCGTTTCACTTGAATATTTTTACCTACTGAGAGTATTTCAACTTGTAGATAACATGGCTTTTTCTTCTTATTTTTTGGTGAGCGTCCGGATCTGGACAAAACCCTTGCTGGCCAGAACTGGCCTTTCCAACTGCACAAGACATATTTGGAGTCCATTATGACTGGTCTTGGGTATTGAAAGGTAATTAACAGAAGTCTAGGGGTGCAGCTGTCCCACAGCTACAGCAGGATTGTCCTCAGGCAATGTGTTTCACCACATGTTTTTGCCTAGGACTTGAGAGGGATTATTGCTTGTGTGACCTGTTCTTCTCCACCTGAATCTCCCAGAAATGCTGGAACTTGTGTTTTGATAGACTGAACTGAAGAATACTGGAATATGGAAAAGGAAAAGAAGAAGAGTGTCAGAAAGAACTGTTTTGGTGTGTAACAGGCAGAGTTGGGGGAGGCCGAGTACAAGGCAACTATTTGGGAAAAAATATGAAAGATACCAGAAGAATTCCACAGCCCTCTGAACCCACTTTGTGTCCTGTTGTCACTACTGCATAATAAAGATCACTTGTGTGTGGAGGTTGGCGTCATGTCCAGGATCTCATTTGTGCCATTGGACATCCAGTGCCTTTTGTGCTCTTCGGGGCTCATCCTAGGGGAATGCTTCAGGGTCTCTTTTCTGGTGTGCGAGCATGGCCCTGTGCACCCAAGGAAGTCAGAGATGACCTCCGATCTACAGACATGGGTATCAGCATGATAGCATGTCCAAGAGTGGGAACATAGAAGCCAGGGGTTCATGAAGTTCTTGTGGGTGTTAGAGGTATTCCCGTTCATAAGGATCGCTGCAGGCACAGGCCACTGGCTGGGACACACACCTCTTTGCTTCTCCATGGTGGTTTAAATGGATCCCGACTCCCACCCTCAAGCACCAAATCAGTGTGAAGTAGTGACTGTGCAGTGAGGAGCAAAAATAAAACACATGCCAAATGTCAACATGAAACAAATGATTGCAGATGAGATGTGTAGTACAATGGGAAAGTCTTACCGAATGCCAGGTGGACTGTGGTAGGCGAGGTTCTGTGAGCAGGATCTGTTGAACTCCAACTGCTTGTGGGACAGGCCCTTTACCCTTCTCTGGGCTTCTGAAGTGCACTGCTCTTCCAGGGATAAAATGGTACCAAATGCACCTCTATATTAATCTAGGAAATCCAAGCGAGTTAGTTAAATGGGGAATGAGAGAAGAGGGTGTACTTCCAGCCAAGATGGCAGCACAGGTACACATGCTTCCCCTCCCTCCACAACCATAAGAAGGAATACAGCTACCTCAGAACTAAAAACACCCAGAACTACCAGAACATTGCACGGCATGGAAGTCCAACGAACAGATACACAGAAGTAATACTCATCCACACAGGTAGGAGGGGCAGAACTGGGGTGGAGAGCAGGTGGTGTGGTGGCGGTGGCAGAGGCAGCGATGGCAGTGGCAGCAAGGCAGTGGCAGTGGACGGCCAGCAGAAAGTGCAGTCACACATTATGAAAGTCTAGAGGACAACTGGGGAATATATCCCAGCTCCAGACCAGACCACACAGCTTACGGTTCCAGGGCTCAGGAAAATAAAGCCTTGTTGCTTCTGACCGTGAGAACCAGTGGGGATTGGGGTGGAGGAAGAAGCCGCCAGTCTCTCAGCAGTCCTAGAACATCCACAAATCCACCCACCCTGGGAACGACGGCCAGGGAAACAGTTAGAGGTGTGCCAGTCCCATACAGGAAGTGGGAGAAGCTCCTGGAAAAGGGATGAGTGCTGAGCAAGCAGCATTGTTCCCTCTCAGACGCCTCCCCCATATACAGTGCCACAATGTGGTGAAACAGGTTGCCCTGTACTGAGAAACACCTAAGGCTCTGCCCCTTACCATGTAACAGGTACAACAGCTCTACCTAAGACACAGAGGCAAACACAGGAGCAGGTCAAGTTGGGGAGACAGAAATATGGCCCAAAAGAGGGAAGGGATCAAGGGTCCAGTGGGAAAACTAAGAGATGAGGAGATAGCCAACCTAAGAGATGCAGAGTTAGATACTGGTAATAACGATGCTCACAGACTGGAAAGACATGCTTGAGTATGAAAAACTCTTAAGGGAAGAAGTGAAGACTATACAAAGTGAAATGCAGGAAAATCCACACAAAACCAATGGTGGAGGGAAGGAAACCAGGGTTCAAATCAATGGTTTGGAACATAAGGCTGAAATTAACAGTCAACCAGTGCAAAATGAAGAAAAAGAATAGAAGAAAACGAGGAGAGGCTTAGGAACCTCTGGGACAACTTTGAACGTGTCAACATCTGAATCATAGGGGTGCCAGAAGAAGAAGAAGAAGAAGAAGAAGAAGAAGAAGAAGAAGAAGAAGAAGAAGAAGAAGAGCCAGAAATTGAAAATGTAGTGAAAAAATGGTGAAGAAAAACTTTCTTAATATGACAAAGGAAACAGACATACAAGTCCAGGAAGCACAGAGAGTCCCAAACAAGCTGGATCCAAAGAGTTCCACACCAAGACACGTAGTAGTTTAAATGCCAAAGGTGAAAGACAGAGAGACTCTTAAAAGCAGCAAGAGAAGAGATGAGTCTTCCACAAATGAGTTCCTATAAAACTGTCAGCCGATTTTCCAAAAGAAACTTTTCAGGCAGGAAGGAACTGGCAAGAAGTATTCAAAGTGATGCAGAGCAAGGACCTACAACCAAGATTACTCTATCCAGCAAAGCTATCATTTAGAACGGAAGGGGAGATACAGTGCTTCCCAGACAAGGTAAATCTAAAGGAGTTCATCATCATCAAGCCATTATTATATGAAATGTTAAAGGGACTTATTTAAGAACAAGGAGATCCAGACTATGAATATTCAAATGACAACAAACTCATACCTATCAACACAGAATCTAAAAGCTAAGAACAAAAGCAAGCTAAGCAAATAACCAGAATAGAAGCATAATCGTCGGTCTGGGGATTAGTTGGAGGGTTATGAGCTGGGAGGGGGAAGAAGGAGAATGGTGGAAAAGGTGCAGGGATTAAGAAGCATAACTGATTGGTACAAAATAGACAGGGGGAAGTTAAGTATAATATAGGAAAGGGTGAAGCCAAAGAACTTACATGCACGACCCATGGACATGAAGTAAGGGGGGTGGGATAGCTGGAGGGAAAGGGGGTACTGGGTGGAGGGGAGCAAGGGGAATAATAATTGGCACAACTATGACAGTATAATTAAAAATATATATTTAAAAGAATAAATGGGGATAGAGTCATCATTTTCCCTTCCCCAACCTTGGAACGCATGCCATTCTTAAACAGAAATGTTAGTTAAATCTTATTTATAATGTAGATGCCATGCTTCTTTTCTTCCTTTTTTGCATTTCAATCTATTTCCAACTGAAGCTACTCCATTGATGCCAGTCCCTCCTACTCCACAGGAGTGGGCACTACTGCTTTCATGACAGTCCTCCTTTTCCTTGGACTCATAGTCTTTCAGAGCAGCAGCATGTGTGTGCGTGGTGTGTGTGTGACACAAACATTGGGTCTGTAATGCTAGTGTGTGTTGTTTTGTCCATCTAAAGACACATCACATGGGCTTGTGGAGAATGTAAAACGTGCAGAGCAATGTATGCAGGAGATGACACATTGTAGATGCTCGCTCTCAGTATGATGGCGAATGGGCTTCCCACACATCTCCCGTGCACTCGTATGCACATACCTGCACCTATGACCTACCATTGCATTTCCTCACTCAAGAGCATCTTGATCACCGTTTCATGTGAGTGCCTACTTTCACACCATTCTTGTGAATCTCTTGACAATGTGGACCTTCCGAAATTTAAGAACTTGAAGTAAATTTCAGACATTTAGTTGTATGGGATGCACATGCAATCCTTTTCTTAATCCTCCTCTTCCCACCCAGAAGTACCATGTTCATAGGTTCTACTTTTCTGTATTCACCGTACAGATAGGCATTATAATTCACTTATAGATTTTAGCTCATCCGTTATCAGTCTCCAATGATGCTCTTTAGAAGATGGAATATGATTTCGGTAGTAAATGCCTGCATGTGCAGCTTTGTTCACACACACTCATAGATATATGAACTATACCGTGACTTAATGTGTATAATTTGGACATAACATGGTCATGCAGGTCTCAGGTTCTCTGCCTTAGAGAACTTAGTGTACCTGCTCTGAGCACAGAAAGAAAGGAGGAAGGAAAAACAGGTAACTCAGTCCTTGCAGCCTCTCTGCAACAAGACTTGCCAGCCTGTCACACAAAGCAGGAGTGCCTGGGTGACCTCAACTCCAACCAGAGAGCAGCCAGCATCCCAAGGCACATGTACATACACACACACACACACACACACACACACACACACACACAAGCAAGCGCGCGCGCGCAATCACCCAGAATCACATTAGAGACACAGATGCCTGATATTGATACACGTAATCCTTGCTCTCTGCCTCCACACACGCATGCACATGTTTCTGCTTCTAGTATAGATGTTATTTGCAGTTTCTTTTAGTTCCTTATTTCAAAAACGCACATGGAAAACCCAAAATGATGTTTCAAATTAGAGAGTGGGACAAATACTAAGCGTCAATAATCTAATCTAACACCTAGGAATGCTTACTGCAAATGTGTAATGCATGGACTCGAGACATTTTATTCTGTTTATACATATATTATATAACATAGAAAACCACTTTTGAAATTGTAGAAACATTTTGAATATTCTCTCATATTCACATGTGTGTACATCTTTTCAAGTGTCAAACCCTTTAGTGGACCACTTTCAGGAGACAACCAAAATATCAGCCACAGTTAACTTTCCAACTAGTAAAACAACACCTCCTTAAGTGAGACAATCACCAAATGGAAGGGTGTTGAATGAAAACAGTAAATTGTCCTGCCATCGTATGCTTTGATCCATGGTTCAAACATCTTCCATTAAGGGTTGGTACATAATGTTGCAGATAATTTTCCTCTCCTATTTTGTACTAAGATTGCAACTCAATTCTCTCTCTAAAGGTGTGTGTGGGAAGTGGATACATGATTGGTAGATAGATAGACAGATAGAATAGTATGTAAATCTCGATCCTCTTTTGCACACCAGTCACAATGTGTTAAAACCAGAACTCTGAACAACACAAACTAACATTTAAAGTAACCCCAGGGCAAAAGTGGAGGTGTAGGTGGACACATCATACCTCCTTGCACAACCGTAAGGATTACATCTACCTCAAGACAAAGAACCACCTAGAACTGCAAGAGAATTGAACCGCATAGAAGCCCAACAAACAAATCTATAAAGAATTAATACTCATCCAGATGGTGGGAGGGGCGGAGACTAGGAGCTGGGGCGAGAGGATGAGGTGTAGCTGCAGCGGGGGCGGCAAAGCAGTGGCTGCAGCTGGCGAACCAGTGGTCATACATTATAGAAACTGAGAGGGACACCTGGGGAGCGACCCCACTCCCAGTTCAGACCGCAAAGCTCATGTCTCCAGCACCGGGAAAATAAAGCCTTTCTGTTTCTACTGTGAAAACCAGAGGGATTGGTGTGGCAGAAGAAACTGCTTGTCTCTCAGGAGAGTTCAGAGGGCCCCCACAGTGCTAGAATGTGTGCAAACCCACCCACTCTGGGAACCATCACCAGAGCCACGGCTACAAGGGTGCCGGTCACATATGGGAAGCAGGTGAAATGACTGGAAAAGTGGCAGGTGCTGGGCAAGCACCATTGTTCCCCCTCTGACTCCTTCCCCACATACAGCATCACAAGGCGTTGAAACAGGTCGCGCAGCACTGACGAAAACCTAAGGCTCCGCCCCTTAAAAGTAACAAGGTCAACAATTCTACCTAAAGCACAGAGGCAAACAAAGGAGGCTGGCAAGTTGAGCAAACAGGAGTATGGCCCCAAAGAAAGAGTAGATCAAGGCTCCAGAGGGATAACTAAGCGAGGAAGACAGAGCCAACCTAATTGACACAGAGTTCAAAACACTACTAATAAGGATGCTCAGAGAAACAACTGAGTATGGCAAGTGCATAAGGGAAGAAGCGAAGGCTACACTATGTGGAATGAAGAAAAAGCCACATGAAACCAATAGTGAAGGGAAGGAAGCCAGGGTTAAAATCAATGTATTGAAACATAGGAAGAAATAACCAATCAACCAGTACAGAATGAAGAAACAAGAATATTAAAAAAAAAAAAAATGAGGAGAGGCTTAGGAACCTCTGGGTCAACTTTAAGCATATCAACATCTGAATCACAGAGGTGCCAGAAGGAGAAGAGGAAGAGCAAGAAATCGAAAGCTTATTTGAAAAAATGATGAAGGAAAACTTCCCTAATTTGGTGAAGGAACTAGATATACAAGTCCAGGAAGCACACAGAGTCACAAACAAGTTGGTCCCAAAGAGGACCACACCAAGATGCAAGATGTAGCAAGGCAGGGGAGACATCCCGAAAGTCCCCACAGCCCATGGTTGGAGGTTGGGGAAGTACTTTTAAGGGACTTTGCATGCCAATGGCAGGCTGGGAGCTAGATAATAGCTGTGCTGCTGCCTGGGTGAAAGGGCAGATGATAAGGCTTAAGATACTTTTCATAGCAATGATTTATGGTGGATAGGGTCAGCATTGAAAATTGGGGGAGCCGTCAGGAAGGGGGGCATGCTGTTTGAAAAGATGTAGAAGGGCCCCTCCATTGACCATGAGGTCTGGTGTGAAAGAAGGGGCCATGCGGTTTTGGGCTAAGAGCTGGAGTAAGAAGGAGCATGGAAGAGAAGTGTAAAGGAGTGCCTCATGACGTGGTGGAGCAGGTTGTAGGAGCCATGTGACAAGAAGCAGCTGTGCAGTGTGCAGTCAGGAATCAGCCATGTGACCTGAACTAGTAAGGATGCAGGCATGCTGCTGCTTTGAAGGTGCCCGCTCCAGCTCACTCCGAAGCCACCAAGGACGCTGCCTTACAGACCCAGACTCTATATGGACTCCTGAAACTTGGGCATCCCAAGAGCGTCAGGCTCAGGAGATCGAAGAGACTATACCACTGAATCCCCAAGGACTCCTATAAAAAATCTTATACCACAAAGGCGGGAAATCGAAGCCATCAATTTTAATGAACAAAAACAAACAAGAAGACTCCAACATGGGGAGACACAGAAACATCCTCCCAATGAAAGGAAAGGAGGGATCCCCAGAAAAGAGAGAGAGATGGAATAGACATAAGCCAACTATCAGACACGGAATTCAAAAGAATGGTTATAAAGAAGCTCCATGTACTTGACAATCTCAAAGAAAACTACAAAAACCTCCAGGGAAATTACAAGGAACTCCAAGGAAACCACAAAGAATCTCAGGGAAGCTACAAGGAACTTACAGAGAACTACAACAGCATAAAAAAGGACATAGAAACTATTAATAAGAACCAGGAATAAATGAAGAATACAATTTCTGAACTGAAGAACACAGTAGAATCCATCAAAAGCATGCTAAATGAAGCAGAGGATCAGATCGGTGAGTTAGAGTACAATGTAGAAAAAAATTCCCAGACAATACAACAAAATGAAAAAAGATTCAAAAAGAATAAAGAGGGTTGAAGCGAACTGCAAGACAACATGGGACTAAAGAGCATTAGAATCATAGGGATACAAAAAGGAGAAGAGGAGGAGCAAGGGATAGACAACCTGAGAAAAAATAATGACAGACAATTTTCCTAACCTGATGAGAGAAAAAGTCATGCAAGTTCAGGAAGCACAGAGGCTCCCAATGAAGATGAACCCAAAAAGGCCCACTCCAAGGCACATCATAATTAAAATGGCAACATTCAAAGACAAAGCGAGAATCCTAAGAGCAACAAGAGAAAAACACCAAGTAATATACAAGGGAGCTCCGATAAGGCTAGCAACCGATTTCTCAACAGAAACACTACAAGCCAGAAGGGAATGGCAAAAAATATTCCAAGCAATGAAAAACAAAGGCCTGCAACCGAGACTACTCTACCCAGCAAGGCTCTCCTTCGAAATGGAAGGTGAAATAAGGAGTTTCCCAGACAAAGGAAGACTAAAAGAATATGTCTCCACCAAACCAGCATTGCAAGACATGCTAAAGGGAATGCTTTAAGAGAAAGAAGAAAGAGAGGGAGAGGAACACAGGTACAAAGGGAAATGAATACATACATGTCAATAATAACCTTAAATGTAAATGGATTAAATGCTCCAACCAAAAGGCATAGGGTCTGAAAAGGATACGAAAACATGACCCACATATATGATGCCTACAAGAGACACACGTCAAAACGAAAGATTTACACAGACTGAAAGTGAAGGGATGGAAAAAGTATTCCAAGCAAACGGACAGGAAAGAAAAAGCTGGGGTAGCAACACTTACATCAGACAAAACGGATTTCACAGCAAGGGCCATAAAAAGAGACAAAGAAGGACATTTCATAATACTTAAAAGAACAATCCATCAAGAAGATGTAACCCTGGTAAACATATATGCACCCAACGTAGGAGCACCCAAATATATAAGGAAAATTCTAGAAGACTACCAGAAGGATATCAACAGCGACACACTCAATAGACAGATCTCCGAAGCAAAGAAACACCAAGGATATTGAGGCATTGAACAACACACAAAACCAAATGGACTTAACTGTTATATAGAACTTTTCACCCCAAACAAGCAAAATATACATTCTTTTCAACGGCACATGGGACATTTTCAAAGATAGACCACATAATAAATAGGACACAAAACAATCCTCAACAAATTCAAGAAAATTGAAATCATATCAAGCATCTTTTCGACCACAATGCTTTGAAACTAGAAAGCAACCTCAAGGGAAAAAAATCAAAGACTTCCAAACTCATGGAGAATGAATAACATGATATTAAGAAATGAATAGGTTAACAATGACAGCAAGGAAGAAATCAAGAAGTTTCTGGAAACTAACGATAATGAATACACCACAGCCCAAAACTTATGGGACACAGCAAAAGCAGTCCTGAGAGCGATGTTCATAGAAATACAGGCTCACATGAAAAGTATAGAAGAATCTCAAATAAAAAATCTAACCCTACATCTACAAGAACTAGAACAACAACAACAAACAAAGCCCGGGAGAGTAGACAGAAGAAAATCATCAAGATCAGAGCAGAATTAAATGACAGAGAGACTAAACAAACACTTCCAAAGATCAACAAAAGCAGGAGCTGGTTCTTTGAAAAAACAAACAAACAAACAAACAAACAAAACCAAAATCGACAAGCCTTTGGCCAGGCTCATCAAGCAAAAAAGAGAGAGGACCCAAATAAACAAAATCAGAAATGGAAGAGGAGAAATCATGACTGATACCACAGAAATACAAAGGATTGTAAGAAATTACTACAAACAACTGTATGGCAAGAAACTTGACAACCTAGATGAAATGGACAAATTTCTAGAAACATACAATCTTCTAAAACTGAATCAAGAATAAGTAGAAAGCCTGAACAGACCAATAACACAGAGTGAAATTGAAATAGTAATCAAAAGTCTCCAGGCACACAAAAGCCCTGGACCGGATGGCTTCACAGGTAAATTTAACAAAACATTTAGGGAAGAACTAACTCCTACCCTAATCAAACTATTCTAAAAAATCCAAGAAGAGGGAAAAATCCCATACTCTTTCTATGAAGCCAGTATCACCCTAATTCCAAAACCAGGTCAAGACACAACGAAGAAAAAAATCTACAGACCAATATCACTGATGAATATAGATGCTAAAACCCGAAACACAATATTGGAAAACTGGATTCAGCAACACATTAAAAAGATCATACACCACGATCTAGTGGCATTCATCCCAGGGATGCAAGAATGGTTTAATATTTGCAAATCAATAAATATAATACACCACCTAAACAAAATGAAAGACAAAAATCACATGATCAATAAATGCAGAAAAAGCATTTGATAAAGTACAACACCCATGGATGATGAAAACATTCAGCAAAATGGGAATAGAGGGAGCATACCTCAACATATTTAAGGCTATAATTGAGAAACCTGAAGCCAACATCATATTCAAGGGACAAAAATAGAAAACATTCCCCCTGAGATCAGGAACAAGACAAGGATGTCCACTCTCTCCACTCCTATTTAACATAGTGTTGGAAGTTCTAGCCACAGCAATCAGACAAGAAAAAGAAATAAAAGGCATCCAAATTGGGAAAGAGGAAGAAAAACTGTCATTATTTGCAGATGACATGATAGTGTACTTAAAAAACCCTACAGACTCCACGAAAAAATTACTCGACACAATAAGTGAATTTGGCAAAGTAGCAGGGTACCAAAATAAATATACAGAAATCGAAGGCATCTCTGTACACCAACAATGAAATATCAGACATAGAAACAAACAAACAAAAATCCCATCGACTATAGCAACAAGAAAAACAAAGTACCTAGGAATAAACTTAACCAAAGAGATAAAAGACCTGTACTCAGAAAACTATGTAACACTGAAGAAAGAAATTAGGAAGGTACAAATAAATGGAAGCAAATACCATGTTGGTGGGTAGGAAGAATCAACATCATTAAAATGTTCATACTTCCCAAAGCAATATACAGATTCAACGCAATCCCTGTTAAAATACTAATGACATATTTCACAGACCTAGACGAAATACTTCAAAAATTTAGATGGAACCAAAAAAGACCCCGAATAGCCAAAGCAATCTTGAGACAGAAGAACACAGCAGGAGGAATCAGAATACCAGGTATCAAACTATACTCCAAAGCCTCTGTGATCAAAACAGTCTGATACTGGCATAAGAACAGACATACAGATCAATGGAACAGAATAGAGAGTCCAGAAATAAACCCGGGTCTATATGGTCAACTAGTATTTGACAAAGGGGGAAGGAGCAGAAAACGGGGTGAGAAGAGCCCCTTCAACAAATGGTGTTGCGAGAACTGGACAGGGACATGCAAAAAAATGAAACTAGACCACCAACTTACACCACACATGAGAATAAACTCAAGATGGATCAAAGACTTAAATGTAAGTAGTGGCACCATAAAAGTCCTAGAGAAAAACAGGCAGGAAAATTTCAGATATCCCATGTAGCAATATTGTCACTGATACACCTCCTAAGACAAGGGAAATAAAAATAAATAAATAAACAAATGGGACTACATCAAACTAAAGAGTTTCTGCTCAGCAAAAGAAAACATCAGCACGATGAAAAGGAAACCAACCATATGGGAAAACATATTTGCCAATGATACCTCAGACAAGGGGTTGATCTCCAAAATATATAAAGAACTTACTCATTAAAAACCAAGAAGACAGACAGCCCAATTAAAAAATGGCCAAAAGACCTGAACAAACACTTCTGCAGGGAGGATACACAGCGGGTTCATAGACACATGAAATAATGCTCAACGTCACTAACCATCAGAGAAATGCAAATAAAAAAAATCACAATGAGATACCACTTTACACTTGCCGGAATGGCCATCATGAACAAATCAACAAACAAGTGCTGGCGAGGATGTGGAGAAACGGGAACCTTACTGCACTGTTGGTGGGAATGCAGACTGGTGAAGCCACTATGGAAAACAGTATGGAATTACCTCAAAAAAAACTAAAAATGGAACTGCCATTTGAACCAGCGATTCCACTGCTAGAATTATACCCCCCAAATCCTGAAACCTCAATTCAAAAGAACTTATGCACCCCTATGTTCATAGCAGCCCTGTTTACAATGGCTAAGTGCTAGAAACAACCTAAGTGCCCATCTGTAGGTGAGTGGATCAAAAACTGTGATACATTTACACAATGGAGTACTATGCAGCAGAGAGTAAGAAGGAACTCCTGCCGTTTGTGACAACATGGATGGCACTAGAGAGAATCATGCTTAGTGAAATAAGCGAGGCAATGAAAGAAAAATATCATATGATATCCGCTAATACAGGAGACTAAAGAGCAACACAAACAAACGAACTGAATAGGACAAAGACTAGAATAGCAGTCAGTAGTGGGGAGGGGGGAGGGAGAGAAGGGGGATAAGTAACGGAAGGGTTTAATCAAAGAACGTGTATAAATGACTCATGGACATGGACAATGGGGTGGAATATGACTGTGGGAGAAGGGGTGGGCTGGGTGGGGCGGGGAGCAAGGGGGGGGGAGAATGGGACAACTGTAATTGAAAACCAATAAAAAATAAAATAAAATTATATATATGTATATATATATATATATATATTCAAAAAAATAAAGTAACCCCAAATTCTCGGAGACTTGGACATGAAGATGCTTCTAATGTTTTAGTTCACAATCACATCTGACATGCCCGAAGAGAGAGGATACACAGAAGAAGACAAAACAACAGGGGGCACAATCAATAGCAACTCCGTAACCTCTAGCTTCATAGTTCATTTCAGGCCATTGGGAAATCAAGTTCTCAAATGCACTAGCTTTGATATTTCAGGTCCTGGTATAACTTCTGTTCTATCCCATCTGCTCTTTGCTTGAGCAAACAAAGAAGTGGAAGACAGAGCTTTCGTGTCCCCAATCAACAGCCACGAGTTTTGGAAGAACTATTTGGAAGCTCTATTCTCCTTTCCCCTGTGAGGGCTGTAATCATTTCTGAAGGAAAAAGGGAGGAGCCAGTGCTCTGAAGGTGGTGTCTCCAAGAGAGAGCCCCCAACACCGCCCTCAGCACCACCCCCAGAGCCAGACGTTCTTTCATGTTCACCCCAACTCCCCCTCCCTACAGTGACTAGAAGTTTCGTGGAGCTTCTTTGAAATGGCAGGTTTTGTGATTTGAACTGTCCCCCAAACTTGTATTTCCATAAAAACGTGACTTGGCAGTTCCCTTTGTTATAACAGAGCAACACTCTCAATGTTCTGTTATGAAGAAAATACATTCTTGCCTATTTTTGCACCCCTCATTCCCAGATGAATTCAGCATAAACCTTCACACTGCTTTTTTTGAAGCTTCTCATACAGTCATAGGGCAGATATTGTCATAAGAAATTTAAATATGAACAAGCAGAAGAAATGGTTAGGAGTCTGGAGCCAAATTAAATATCCATGGACTGTCTAAGTTGCATCGTCTGAATACTTTAAGCATTGTTTTATATATCCTTTTAACTGAAATGTTATTTTGAGATCAATATCTACAGTTGGCTGTAAGAAATAATAATAAAAAGAACAATAAAGATTTCATTGGGCTTAAATTCTATTTGTAGAATGATTGAGTGAGATGTGATATCTTGGAACATTTTTTCTTATGTCATTCACTAGTTTCACAAATGCATAGATGGCACGCCTACCTGGAGATGTGGGTTGTTCTTATACATACTATTTAAACGAGAACTACTACAAACTGGAAAAGCATGAACTGTCCTCAGTTTTCTCAAAGGAATAAAAAAGTTAGATTTCTGTCTCACCTGCAAATAATCAGATCTGACTCTAAAGATACATGCATCAGCCAATTACCAAGCTCTGTCTCCCAATTTCTCCTTAACAAACAAGCAGGAACTCACTTTTTGGGCCATCTACTCAGAGAAGGAGAAGCATGAGCACTTGAGCAAAGAAACACACAAAGATAATTATAGCAGTCCAAGCAGAGAGAGGGGTGTTGCAGAATGTGTGAAAGAGCAATAGCCAGCAATTTTCCAAGATAAAGAATCATTTCATGTGGTATAGTTCGTGTGTCCAAACCACTATCTTCATTCATTCACACACACACTCACACACACACACACACACACCCCTACACAAGCACAGTTATGCAAGCACATGTACAAACACATATAGGCTCTTCATAGTAAAACTTCTAGGAACCAAAGCAAAATGCAAGACCTTAGAAGCGAAAAGAAGAAAAGCCAACCTGCTTATTGGCAGGGCCGTCTTATTGTTTAATAGAATGATTTGGAGTCCAGGAAAAGCAAAGAGGGAGCAATGGGACACTCAGAAGGGTGCCACGGTTGGTACAAAATAGACAGGGGGAAGTTAAGAATAATATAGGAAAGGGGGAAGCCAAAGAACGTATATGCACGACCAGTGGACATGAATAATGGGGGTGGGATTGCTGGAAAGAAGGGGGGTACTGGGCCGAGGGGGAGCAGAGGGGGTAAAATTGGGACTACTGTAACAACATGATCAATCAAATATACTTAAAAAATAAAGAAGGATGCCATGGTAGGCAGAGTGGGCATCTGTAGGTCTGGAAAAACCAGGGGAAGCAATGGTGGTTCTGAGAACTCATGACCCTAGAGGAGGAGGCCTCAGAGCTTGGGCTCAGATTTGTAAGGAAAAGGGGCTGCCCAACTCTGTGTGGTTTCTCCAGGAGGTCAAGGGAAGGATGCTCAAACCCAAGACCCCTCCCACTGTTGATGGGGAAAAGTGAAGCATTCCAGCCGCAGCTCTGGGATCTGAGAGGGGCCACCCCCGCCCTTGACCTGGGACTCCGATGTGTCAGGAGACTGTTCACCAGTCTGTCGGTGCTGGCCCCTACTGCAATCACATGCCCTGCCCCTGTCATATGAAGGGCCGTTATTGGGGTGGCCCCAAGAGGAGCAGGAATGGAGAGGAAGGTACAGCTGCTTGTGTCACTGTGTCATGTCCAGACTGCCCGTGGCCCCCTGGTTGAGCCTCACAGGCAGCTAGAAGGCAGAGGGAAAATGGAATGGGCAGAGTGCAGTGTCAGGATCATACAGCAGTGTACAGGACTGAGCTGAAAGGCATGGGTAACCTTTACCTGGAACCTGCTTCTTCTGGAGGCGCATCCCTGATAAAGAACGCAATGGTACATACTACAAAAGCTGTTTTTCTTTAGAAACACAAATAAACATATACAAACTGTAACATCAGCAGCATTCACTTTCCAACACATAACCAAAAAACACAGAGCCTTCAAGAAGGAACTTGTATTTATGCTTGTACAATAAAGAAGGAGCCATTAACTGATCTGAATTGTTTACTTAACTGTAATTAATGGTATGATACGAGGACATTTGACTGGTAGAGAACACACTTCTTTGTGTGTGTGTGTGTGTGTGTGTGTGTGTGAGAGCGACTCAGGGTGAGCACAATATCATCCCGCAGGTTACACAAAGTTACCTTACATCTTCCAACCCTGCCTATTTGTCTTGTTTGCAGGCTTCAAATCCTCTCTCTCACATCACACACATAATAGCTCTTTACTATGAGCAGGTGTAAATGAATAAGCTTATGGCTTTAAGGGTTCATGTGACAATCACTGTAAGTAAGCAGAGGTGTAAAAGAGAGATACTTGGGGATCTCTGCTTTCAAGAACTCAGGTGACAATACCCTCATGCAACAGATGTCACTGAGGACACTGACATGGGGATGGGGTATGACAGGTTACTCAACCACCCTAGCCCACAACAAGAGGAGCTGCCATCCTCTCTTATAAAACAGGAAGGATCAGAGCTCTTAATGTCCAACTAAAGGCCAAACACTGGCAACACACACACACACACACACACACACACACACACACACACACAGGACTCACATTGATTGGAGACACCGACTAGTCTTGATGTTTCTACCGTTACTGCAGCTCTCCAGTCTGTAAATGTTTCTGCCACCAGAAAAAAATGGCTTACCCTAGTTGCCATGGAAACTGGAATGGAATGTCAACAAACCGTTCTCTATGGAAACTGGTTTCCATAGATGCACAGCATTGATCTAGCTCTCAGTCAGTTACACCCCAACCAATCCAAGGAATGAATGGATGAATAAATTAATAAATGAATATAGAGAGAATACCTGATGTTCTCATGGAATAAGCATTGAGGGGCAGGAGAGTTTTTAACAAAGGGTGCCATGGAAAACCAAAAGGATAACAGCTCTGTCCTCCCTTGATTGAGACACATACACACACACACATCAGACACACAATCACACACATGCAAGTTTGTGCACTCAGACACACAATTCGGTTCCACGTCCTGTTAAGGACCTCTTCTCAACCTGCCAGGACATATGAGGCATGATATGTTTGTGCAGGTGATATCCAAGGAAACTCTGTCAATTGAAAATGACCTAAAGAGCCCTGGCCAGGGTGGCTCCGTTGTTTGGAATGTTGTCCTGTACACCAATAGGTTGCAGGCTTGATTCCTAGTCAGGGCACATACCTGAGTTGGGGGTCTGATCCCTGTGTGGGCCATGTTTGGGAGGAGACCGATCCATATTTCTCACATCGATGTTCCTCTCTCTCCCTTCCTCTCTCTAAAATCAATAAACGACATATCCTCAGGTGAGGATTTTGAAAGTAAATAAAAATGAAATGAAATAAAATAAAGTAAAACAGAGGGGACAAACTGAATGGATGAAACACCTGGAAGCCAGAGGAAGGCAAATCAGGGACTCAGGGTCCCGTGGCACGACCAAGGACCTTGGGTCTACCCTCAGACAAATGTGTATTGACAGCGTCATCAGCACAACATGCTTCCTGGGAAGGGATGAGCCCACAAAGAGCCCTTGACCTAGGATGATCGGAGGTCAGGATGAACCTCTCCCATGTGGAATCTGAGCTCAGTGTGTATTGCTCTAAGCACACTCACTGCCAACGGACATTATGTTCAGAGACAGGCTCCTGTCGTCGGGGCAGAGGGCACACACTTCCTCTCTCATAGTCATTTACAGTGGGGGGCAGAGCTGCCCTGTGATGTAGCTCTCCCTTCCGTTAATGAGCTCCAGGTGACCTTCTGTGGTCAGTCCTGGGCAGTGACGTGCTGGGGACAGGCCCTTGGGAGGGGAGAGTGCAGGTCTGATTTCTAGGGTCTTCTTATTTTCACGATGTAAATTCTCCCATCATGGCCGATTTCAAGCCACCAACATGGGGTCCACTGGATGCAGAATTGGCAACTGATGCCCCAGATAAGCCTTCATGGGCTGATGGCTCCAGACAGACCCAGCACAGCCCAGGATCCCAGCCTCTAGGGCCAGACAAAGCCATCCCACTCCACATGCAATCCACAAGAGAAGGCCAAGCTGGACTTTTCTATAACTGTAGGCTTTCAACAGGTTGTTAGTGTGGAGGAGAGGGAGAAAGATATCAAGACCTACCCTCTAGCCTATCCAGTTTTGGGGGACGGTAAATAGTGTGGTACATTCACAGTCAATGTTTGTAAATCAGAGAGGCTTTCCAAAAGACGGATACGGGTTTGAGTCTGAGCTCTGCTTCTCTTCAGCTGCGTGACTCTCATATTGTGACCTGACATCTCTGTTCCCTAGTCTATAATTTTGACAAATCAATTAATAGCGCTTCTTCTCTCAAGAGGCTGCTTAAACACCATTGTTGATTTATTGGTGATAGCCATTCTGATAGGTGAGAGGTGATATCTCATTGTGGTTTGAATTTGCATGTCTCTGATGATGAGTGACATTGAGCATTTTTTCATAGGTTTCTTGGCCGTCTGTCTGTCCTCTTTGGAGAAGTGTCCACTAAGAGCCTTTGCCCACATTTAAGTCAAAACCACACTTTCAGTACTTATTTTATTTTCAAAAAGTAGAGTGATTTTGACCTGGCTGGTGTGGCTCAGTTGGTTGGGTGTCATCCCACAACCCGGTCAGGGCATTTCCTTGCCTCCCTCCTTCCTTCCCTTCCCTTCTCTCTAGAATCAATAAAAGGAATGAAATATTTGAAAGGAATAGAGTGATATTTTTCATCAAGCACGTTTACATGGAAGCAACAATGGGCTTCCTATTATTTTAAATTGATGCATTAAAATCAATAGCTTAGTTTTCCCCAAATACTGGACTATTTTATGACAGTGGACTGAAAAGTGTTATTTTTATAGTTAAAATTGCTTGAAATCAAAACTGACACATTGTAAAATTAATCATTGTAAAGTATTCCATTCGGTGGCATTGCGTAAGTTCACCGTATTGTGAAACTATCAAGCCTGTCTTCTTACAAAACACTTTGCCAAGTCCTGAAAGAAATCTTTTACCCAGTAACAACTCTTCATTCATTCCTCCTGCCCAGAATCCCTGGCAACCACTGAACTACTTTCTGCCTTTACGGACTGGCTTATTCTGGACACTTCATGTACATTGAATCATACATTATGTGACCTCTGGTGTGTGGTTTCTTTCACTTAGAATAATGGCTTCAGAGCTCATCCACATTTTAACACTCTTTCTTATGGCTGTATACTGTGCCATTGCATGGATAGTCTGCAGGATGTTTATCCATCCGTCAGCCCATGGGCACTTGGGTTGCTTCCATCATTGGCTGTTTTGAATGTTGATACTTCCGTGTTTTTAAATGTTTTTATTAGGGGGGTGGGGGTGTATCCCTGGGAGTGGAATTACTGAATCATGTACTTATTATATGTTGAAGCTTTTGATGGAACACCAAACCATTTTCAACAGCCACTGTAGCATTTAAAAGTACCACGAGCAATGTGTAAAGCCTTTGTTTACTCCACTCTCCCCATGACACTTGTTATTTCCCCTTTTTTCTGAGGGGTCATCTGGAGGTCATGTGATAGCAGCCTGAGAACGACATCTCAAGGGCGTGAGGACAAGATGGTCCCCATGCAGGAAGGCTGCCCTAGAAATTTCCTTCCTGTTTTGATCCAAGAGAAATTGTTAACTGCTTTTGTGGGGCCAAATGGAAGGTTCACCTGTTCTGCTCATCGGCCAACATAGACAAGGAAAATCTTCATTCTTTCACATAAAACAGAGCATCTGCACTTATTAAATATTATTGCTATTCTGACACAATTTTTTGTTAGTATGTCCTATTAGACTGAAGGCAAACATTTATAAAATATGGGAAATTAATTTTTAACAGAACTCCAAAATTACTTGTACTCAGACAAAGAGAACAATGATTTTTAACCATTAACAGTTTCACCTGCTGTGTTAAGAACATGAACTCTTCCAGAAGCACACCAACGACCATTGACACTGTGGTCTTCACATGGGCAATTACTGACGATGCCTATTCGTTAGCTTTCTGCCTGGGAACTCGGCCATATCTTACACAGCTGTATAACATGCTGGGGGCTGTGGGGGGCAGGTGAGGGACCAATGAACAAAGTCTTTAAGCAAAGAGGACATCGACTGTTGAAATTACAAGACATACTTAGACTTGGGCATAGCACTCAAGCCTCTGACTTGATCTTAGAAACCTGGGTTGAGCTTACTGCTTTATTGTACTAATTATTCTATGTGAGAACCAAAAAACGATGTTTTTCTTGATGCAAAAAATGTCCGACTTCGGACTAAAAATGTACTCTCTGTTTGGGCAGATGGAGAGACACGTTGCAAAGGGCTTGCTTATCTTTTGTCATTGAGTGCGTGTATGTTGCAATGCAGTTCAACATCGTTCACGCGAAGATAAAGCTTGCAAGGAGGCGGGACCAGCAAAAGAAGAGAAATAACTTTATCTTTGACTTACTGAGTGGCTTTCTGAAACCTGAGTCACCAGTTTAGGGTTGTCCTGTGCGAAAGGGCCAGGAAGCGATAAACAAAATAAATGACAGAATCCTAATGGAAAAGCACTGTTCTGTGAGCTACCAGTCGGGAAAGAGGAAGACTGGATACAAATGTTTATGCTAGCCACACGTCCAGTACTTGGGCAAATCAGTTTCAAGACTGAAGATAGAGCTGTGTGATGTTTATGACACCATAAACTTAAAGTGATTAATAAACTTGTTCTGAGAACTATAACCCTGGCCACGAGCCAGACTTGCCCCTACCCCCGGGGTTGTCTTTAAGTCTCAACAGGACACTGGAAGGCCATCAGGGAGACATGACTGAAGGCCATTCAGAGGGTTTCCATGGGAACTGGGTTGAAAGAATGCTTATTATGCTTTGGAGCATGCTCTGCTTTTCTTATCTCTTAGTTAACTATAAGCAATCTCTAGCAAGGAATGTATGAAACCTTGCGCCTAATGCCACAGTGCTGTCAAGATGTTTAATAGACCCTGACACGGACTGGTCACTGTGCCCTCTGTAGTGGTCCACGTAACCTGTAATTGTCAACTGTAATCCAAGCACCTAAAAGCTATTGATGATTTATGAGTTTTGACTTGTATCTCCCATGCGTACCCTTCTCAATAAAAAGCATGAGGGGTGGAGGTCTTGCCCTTTCTCCATTAGAGGGAACAGCCACCTCCCTTACCCCCACCCCCCGACAAAATAACAGTGTCCTGGATGGATTTGTTCCGCTGTGGTCGTGGACCTCTGCTGGACAGAAGTTTCCAACCAAGCCTAGGGTATTGGAGGCAACTGCACCTCACCTGGTGCCCAAACATGGGGCAGGTCAGCCTCATCTGGCTCCTGAATGTGTGGCCTCATCTGGTGCCTGGGCAAGGGGCACTCAAGAGAAGTGACGCCTGGAATGGCTGTGGGACCAAGAGCCTAACCATGGACAACCGCACTGCATGGACAGGAATTTTGGTGCCTCTGCCCCTAGTAAGGGCTTGCAGCCCCCAGGTTCCCTCTGGAAAAGGCTGCCTGTGTGGTTAGGAAAAGGGAGGGGGGTCTTTCTTCTTTCTGCCACTCTCTCTGGCAGGAGTTTTGGTTTCGTCTTTGTCTCCTCTCACTCACTAAGGGACCATTTTGGCTTCTCTCATTCAATAAGTCAGCACAATCTTACGGGCACAGGACAAGCACTTATAAGCCAATAGGCTACTTGCCATTTGTAAGACTCCTGTGACAGGATAAGCTGGCACATGGACCGGGTTAGAGCACTAGGCACCTGCCAGCCACAAGCCAATGTCCGTGCAACCCAGGAACACAGTCACAAGCACTCACTGCCCGACCCCTGTGGTGTTTCCCCCTGAATAGGATTTTGTGAGAGCCAGAGAAGCTTTAGGACAGAAATGGGATTTGTATGAGGGCTCCGGCGATGACCGAGCTCTGAAGTAAGAGGCACTTCCTCCCTCTGGCCCGAATTCTCGGGTGTCCCTACGTGAGTTGGGACCTAGCAGAGGTGTCGGGGGGTCAAACCATGAGACATGCAAGGGCCTCGTAGGACATTCTACTCACAGTCATATCATTCGTGGCTCGTCTGGGGACGTGCGAAATAAGAACTGGTCATTCAGCACGCCGAGACCTTCCAGTTGTTCTAGACGACTGGGAGGGAAACCGAGACACGTAAGAGAGGTTGGGATGACCATGGTGTGACACCCTTGGGAGCCCTTTTCACAAGCAGCACACTTC